>NC_057945.1:16433816-16583816 GCF_018555375.3 Anguilla rostrata
CTAAAACGTAATTGAAGCCATAGGAACTGTTGAAAACATGTGATTACTGATTTAAAATTGTGGAAAAACTAAGTCAAGACTGTGAATTCCATAGTACAAATGCTAAAAAATATATTTGAGGCCTTAAAAAAAAAATGGTTTCCCTGAAACAATATGTATATATTCCATATCCTTTTATGGTCATAGGTACCTATACTAGTATATACAAAATTTTTGGATTGTCCAAAATCAAAAAAGAACCAATGTCCCAACCTTTCTTTAACCTGCTGAACACAGCCGTGAACTTGCCTCGACCCTCAGACTTATCGTTTTCATAACCCTAACCCTAAGTTGAGCCCTAAAACGTAATTGAAGCCATAGGAACTGTTGAAAACATGTGATTACTGATTTAAAATTGTGGAAAAACTAAGTCAAGACTGTGAATTCCATAGTACAAATGCTAAAAAATATATTTGAGGCCTTAAAAAAAAATGGTTTCCCTGAAACAATATGTATATATTCCATATCCTTTTATGGTCATAGGTACCTATACTAGTATATACAAAATTTTTGGATTGTCCAAAATCAAAAAAGAACCAATGTCCCAACCTTTCTTTAACCTGCTGAACACAGCCGTGAACTTGCCTCGACCCTCAGACTTATCGTTTTCATAACCCTAACCCTAAGTTGAGCCCTAAAACGTAATTGAAGCCATAGGAACTGTTGAAAACATGTGATTACTCATTTAAATTTGTGGAATAACTAAGTCAAGACTGTGAATTCATTAGTACAAATGCTAAAAAATATATTTGAGGCCTTAAAAAAAAAATGGTTTCACTGAAAAAATATGTATATATTCCATATCCTTTTATGGTCATAGGTACCTATACTAGTATATACAAAATTTTTGGATTGTCCAAAATCAAAAAAGAACCAATGTCCCAACCTTTCTTTAACCTGCTGAACACAGCCGTGAACTTGCCTCGACCCTCAGACTTATCGTTTTCATAACCCTAACCCTAAGTTGAGCCCTAAAACGTAATTGAAGCCATAGGAACTGTTGAAAACATGTGATTACTGATTTAAAATTGTGGAAAACCTAAGTCAAGACTGTGAATTCCATAGTACAAATGCTAAAAAATATATTTGAGGCCTTAAAAAAAAAATGTTTTCCCTGATAAAATATGTATAAATTCCATATCCTTTCATGGTCATAGGTACCTATACTAGTATATACAAAATTTTTGGATTGTCCAAAATCAAAAAAGAACCAATGTCCCAACCTTTCTTTAACCTGCTGAACACAGCCGTGAACTTGCCTCGACCCTCAGACTTATCGTTTTCATAACCCTAACCCTAAGTTGAGCCCTAAAACGTAATTGAAGCCATAGGAACTGTTGAAAACATGTGATTACTGATTTAAAATTGTGGAAAAACTAAGTCAAGACTGTGAATTCCATAGTACAAATGCTAAAAAATATATTACATTACATTACATTATAGGCATTTAGCAGACGCTCTTATCCAGAGCGACGTACAACAAGTGCATAGGTTTCATGAAGAGATGAGTCTTCAGTCTGCGTTTGAAAGTGGTGAGATTCTCTGCTGTTCTGACCGTCACGGGGAGGTCATTCCACCAGCGAGGGGCCAGGACAGACAGCAGACGGGAGCGGGAAGTGCAGACGCGAAGAGGGGGAGGTGCCAAGCGTCCAGAGGTGGCAGAACGGAGAGGTCTGGCTGGTGTGTAGGGTCTGATGATCCTCTGGATGTATCCTGGTGCTGACCCCTTAGCTGCCTGGTATGCAAGCACCAAGGTCTTAAATTTGATGCGAGCCATAACAGGCAGCCAGTGGAGGTCAGTGAGCAGGGGGGTGACATGGGAATGTCTGGGGAGGTTGTAGACCAGACGCGCTGCAGCATTCTGGATGAGCTGCAGGGGTCTGATGGCGGATGCTGGCAGACCAGCCAGTAGCGAGTTGCAGTAGTCCAAGCGGGACAGGACCATCGCTTGAACCAGGAGCTGGGTTGCGTAGGTGGTGAGGAAGGGGCGGATTCTCCGGATGTTGTACAGGAAGAACCTGCACGTTCGACTCACCGCCGTGATGTTCTGGGAGAGGGACAGTCTGTTGTCCATCACCACTCCAAGGTTTTTTGCGGTGGGTGATGATGACACCACAGTGTCCCCCAGGGAAATGGAAAAGTCGAGAAGGTTAGAGGATGGAGCAGGGATGAAGATCATCTCCGTCTTGCCTGGGTTCAGCTTAAGATGGTGGTTATCCATCCAGCTCTGGATGTCCCTCAGGCAAGCAGAGATGCGAGCAGAGACCTGAGTGTCAGAGGACGGGAAGGAGAGAAAGAGTTGGGTGTCATCGGCATAACAATGATAGGACAACCCATGGGCAGAGATTACAGGACCAAGAGATTGGGTGTACAGGGAGAATAGGAGGGGACCAAGGACAGAGCCCTGGGGAACTCCTGTGGCAAGGGGGCGAGGTGCTGATACTGCACCAGCCCAGGCGACTTGGAAGGAGCGACCGGAGAGGTAGGACTCAATCCAGTCTAGTGCTGTGCCACAGATCCCCATAGCTGCCAGGGAGGACAGGAGGATGGGATGGTTGACGGTGTCAAAGGCAGCAGAAAGGTCTAGGAGGATCAGGACAGATGAATGGGAGGCTGCTTGTGCGGCGTGAAGCAACTCATTGACCGAGAGGAGTGCGGTCTCTGTCGAGTGGCCAGGTCTGAAGCCAGACTGGTAGGGGTCTAGGAGGTTGTTCAGGGAGAGAAAAGAGGAGAGCTGATTAGAAGCAGCTCGTTCAATTGTTTTGGATAGGAAAGGGAGAAGGGAGACAGGATGGTAGTTCTGGATGACAGAGGGATCCAGAGTGGGCTTTTTCAGCAGACCCCTCCATTCTGCTACTTCTGAACCTCTAGCACCTCCCCCCTGTGTACCTGCACTTCCAGGTCACATCTCCCATCTGTTCTGGCCTCCCGGTGGTGGAATGAGCATCCCACTGCAGTCAGAACTGCCAATATTTCAACGCAGACTCAAGTCTCATCTCTTCAGATTTCACCATGGCTCCTCTAACCCCTTTAGAAAACCTTTCTTTTTCTCAGTCTTTCTTCGGATGTTGTTCTGACTAATGTCATAGCTACAGCTATGTGATGACAGGTTATCAGTGGTATTTTATTTAGTTACAATGCAAATTGTTGATTGTTACACAGATTAACATTTAGACTTATTGATTATAAAGGGCACTAAGTGTCTTCGTGGTGATACTGCATTTTTGTATTCCTGGGGGTTACATTGAAGTACGCCATTTCTGGAATTTGCTGCCAGGTGACTGTAATGTCATCTAAAGTAATGTAAAAAGAGACAGCGAGACACAACTGAACTCATCAGCTACCCTATTGAACATTAAACTGATATATTCAAACAAGAACAAGCCTCAATGGGCATTAAGCCACAAGCTATTAACCAAAAAAGTTAGCTAGCAGCTAGAAAGCCTTGGTGTGGAGATGGCCAATGTCCATGCTGATTCTGACTGCCCAGGGAAGCTCATTCTACTCCCTAGGGGCCAGAACAAACCAGGAACAGTAGGTTTGAAGAAAGAGGAGCCATATGCCTCGAGATGGATTCTCCTGATGTTTCAGGGGAAGAATCTACATACTCGACCCACCACGCAATGCTGGCCATATTACTAAATTTGTCGTCTTGTACCACTCTGAGGATCTTGGTGTGAGAAGCCGAGAGAATGGTGTTGCCTAGGGTGTGAGGTCACATAGAGAGGTAGAGCATTTCAGTCTTTGCCAGGTTGAGCTAAAGGTGGTGATTTTCTAGCCAGTTAAAGAAGTTTTTCAGGCAGACTGAGATATATGTGGAGACCTGTAAATCAGACGGTACTGTTGAGTGTTGGCAACATAACAATGAAATGTCAAGCTGTGAACAGTGATGATGGGACCAATAGATCTGCAGAGGGAGAAGAGGAGGGGACCAAGGTGAGTGCCCTGGGGGACACCTGTTGAAAGGCTACAAGGTGTTAATACTGTGTCACTCCAAGCATTCTAGAAAGAACATCCACCGAGGTAGGACACAAGCCAGGCAAGGGATATGCCACAGATACACACTGCAGACAGGAAAGATGTTATATGAGATGATGGCTGCAATTAATGGAATGGTCGTTTGGTTTGAAATTGAGGCTCCATTGACCCCTTATTGGTGGAGAAATTAAATACATGAGAATAACCAGACATTTTCCATACTATTCCATAAATTGTTTTAAGTTTCCACGTTATAATGTTTATGTAAGCTTATGACAAAGCATTTGACTATTATGTAGAGCTGACAAAAGTTATGAAGAAGACCCACATCAGGCAAAGGATTAACCAATATTTAATGCGTTAAAGTTTACCATAGTTTTTGTATTGACAGTGGATTCAGTATGTATTTATGCAGCCCCAAGGTTAAGGCCCCATTAACCCTGCTATTCCCAGGACAATTCCGGGAGGTGAGGTGCTTTTTTCAGGTTCAAGAAAAAATGCCCCCGAGTGACAGGAACTCTGCATGTCACTCAAACAAAAAAAATAAAAAATGAAAAATATATCCACCGATATTTTCGTCCCACTGCGCCTAATCCTTCAGAACAGCAGGATGGACTCCCCTTGTCAACAGAAAAGAGACCGAATGGCTTGTTAAAACTTTAGAGCAATAACAAGCAGGCAAGTGGAGCCTGGCACTCTCGCCCTATCCTCCCTTCGCAAACATTTACCTAACTTCCACTCATTAACGGGCATGGTACAGATGCGGGCTGAGCCGGGGTCGTCCCCACTGGCTTGTGTCACGGATCAGGCTTCAGCTGAAGGGCTTAATTGATGTCTGGGTCAAGGCAGGTTGCACAGGCAGAAAGAGAAAGAGAAGAAATATCAGTGAAGAAGCTTTCAGGGAAACTCTGCCTGCGACCTCGCCGGAGGTCTCTGTTCTCTCGGTGGTGGTCAGAGGGTGACCGGGAATGCGCGTGTCTCCCAGTCCGCCCGCACTTCAATTAAAAATTCAAGCGAGATTTAATCTACAGTGACCACAGTGAGAGAAAAGCATAAGGACTTTAAGCTGCATCAAGCTGTATTTTTAACAAAGAAGGTGTAATTAAGACTTCATACTGGATAAAGAATTTTAACCGTGATGACTGAAATACATTTCCATGGACTTTCACATAATACGTTGCCATTTGTGTGTGTGTGTGTGTGTGTGTGTGTTTGTAAAAAAATTCTAAGCATAACCGCTAGATGAAACCTACAACAAGAATGAATAAAAAAATAACGTAGTGCCAAGTATCTAGAATTTTAACTAAGATCCAGTATTATACTGTATTTGCCTTTACCAGTCTTTTACAGTACTACGGTATTTACTACAGTAAGCTTATTATAATTTAAAGGTGAAAGCACATCAGTTTATGTGTACCCCATTAAATGATAAATAACAACTAATCAATCAAATTGTGTTATTGGCCATGAGAGGGTTAATGGATTGACCGAACAATTAAGATTAAGAACTGTCATTTACATATACTGATGAAGTGCTGTCAAACAGACCTAACATGGTATGATAATATGTATATTGTAATACTTATATTGCGGTCCTTATGGGTTTTCGCATTATGGACCTTCCAATGTTTTTCTACTGAGGCCCATGGCTTTTTGAAGTTCGTTTTTTGAAAATAAACATTGCACATATTGCAGAAATTCCTGAATAATAATATCCTCTTGAAGAATTAACAACCTGCATGTGTAAGCAGGGCAGCCTTTCGCATGAACATTGGTTTAAATGAAAGTAAAAAACAACAAAGTAAAATAAAACTCTCCAGAGTATTAATTAAAAGAAGCACGTGTGGGTTTTACATCTAGATATCTATGACAGCTCCACATAAACCATAGGCATCCGATCTTTTGTTCAATTTCCCCCATCTCTGGGAGACAACTGCACTATGCAGAATGCTTCCGCAGATTTCAGTTTTTTTATTTTTTAAATTTGGCACCCAATCGGTTGCAACCGCAGCTCTGTTCATGAACGAACCCCACTGCTTCTTTTCAAACTGCTGACTACAGCTTAGCTTGCATAAATTGGAGTTATATGCAGCTTTAGCATGCAGTCCCTGGGAACCATGACTGACCAGCTGGGGGGGGGGGGGGGGGCTAAATAATAATGAACGTGGACACCTAATCAACTGAACCCTCCCCTTCCCTGGGCGACACAATCGGCAACTGTGCGCTGCAGGCCACAGTCAGCACTGGCACGGTCCGGGTTCGATCAGAGGTCAGGGGGCTCATCCATACACCCCTGTTTCTGTAGCTTTGAGCTGTCTTTACTTCCTCTAATACAGTTATGAAAAAAAATCTAACAGACTGATTTCATAAACAATAATAAACATTTGGAAAGCAATGTTAATTTATCGGACTCTGTTGCCCTCATTTCACATTTGTTAATTAGCTCTGCACACAATTAACGATACACAATAAACATTGATTACATCAAATTACTGTGACATTTGTTTTGTGCCTAAGTTTCTTATAACTAATTACTTCTCTCCATTTTCAATGAAAATCACTATCGAGAAATTTATAGAAAATAGATCGTTCATTATGGCAGAACTATGGCCCAGATTCCAACTACCCACAATGCTGTTAGTCTATGAACATGAATGGCAAAATGAAGAAAGCATACAATGGTATCATTTCTGCAGAAACTGAACATGGAAAAAATATGTAAGTAATTAAAATTTCCGAAAACAAACACAAAGATAACTTCAGATATTGGATCTGAATCTTGTGAGTCTGGGTCACATATTACAGTATTTTGCTTTGATGTGTGAAAATATAACGCTCAATTAATAAAGCTTTGTAAAAACTGGCTTGCTCCTTTGTGTAGAAAGACACCATTTCCAGACTGAGAAATGTCAAGCATTTATGGGACGGACAATGCAACCTTTAGTATATGTTCATCACGCGAAAATCCCAAAGACGCATTAAAAGGAAATTTAATTAATTGAAGAAACATCAATGAAGTACGTAACGCCCAGTAACTATGCACCACCATTCTGATTTTTATGAAAGAGAGCTGTCAGATAGCTGGGGCTGGCTTTGAAACATGCAGGACGGCACTCAGAAGATAAGCACAAGGGATACCCCGCATGTGATATTACAGGAGACAAAGAAGAGGGAATGAGTGTAAAACAGTAAGACAGCAGGTGAGTTGAAAGGTGTCTTTTAGAGTAATAGAAGGCAATTTCATTGTGGGCTCATAACGTTAAGCCTGGAGGGTCCGGACAGCCATTTAAATAATAGAGAGGGACCCGCTGTTTGCAGGGTAAAGATGTCCCATCTCCTGACAGCGCATCATTCCTGTCTGAGAGGGAGGCCACGGGCAGCGGGAAGAACAGGACTCATTTTCCCAGATGATTATGTGGCCCCGCTCTAGTGTGAGATAAGTAGGGGGACAGGAAGGGGGAGATAAGCCTGACTTCCTGTTCTTCCAGCAGACCTTTGAATAATTCACCGAGATAGCATGTTCATAAACATACACCCCATGCCCAGGTTCCAAGAAATGGGGGGAAAGGCTTTTAGTTTCCAGTTTCTCAAGTTTCAAGGCCGCAAGGCATCGCCCAACACATCTCTATTTGTTCAATAGCTTTATGCCTTCAAAAAATAATAATAATCGCTTGTGCAGTTTGCAACAGAACACTCTTGTTGTGATGCGCCAAATGTATAATTACTTATATTTCTACCAAGCTTTATTTGTCGCTTTTATCTATCTGTTTGCTGACTTTGTATATCTCTGTGTCACTGTTGTACATTACCATTACATTACATTTTTTATACTGTTACTGTACCTTGTTTGCTATGCATTTCCACACGATGCTCTCCATTTTATATTCATGTCCCACAGGACCCCCTTTGAAAACAAGATGCTCCATCTCATGGGGCTTATTCCGACTGCAAGTTTTTAAATAAAATAAATAAGAGAAATAAAATGCAGATTTTATGAACAGAAACTATTTGGCATGCTGTAAAATATATCACAGAGGCACTAATGGATGCGACTTGATTGAAACCCTTACTTCCCTCCCATGTTGCCAAAACCTCTTAGCCACTGATTCCATGTTATTTATATGCGTAATAAACCAAATTGCCTTTTCCATTTTATTTAATAATTTACTATTGGTAGGCCTCGATGAGATGCTAATATTGCTCACACAGTATAATGCAGCATAAGAGCGCAAAATATTTTCATTTACTTGTGTCAGGTATTCTTGCAAGCCCAGTGAGTGATCAGGGGCTTTTTGCGGATTTTCTCTTGTGAAACGCTATTGTGCACAGAGAAACTACAAAAATAGCTGTAAGCAAACAGAATGCATTTCACAATATTTCATTCTTGTAATAGCCAAACAGGCTGAGAGGAACCGAAGCTGAAGTGGCCATGGAAACATTCCACAAGGAGGAGTCTAACTCCTGACTGACAGGTCTCCAGTCACTAGCCAGCTTTGGGTATTCCGGCAACTGATTTTGAGATGTCATTGGTAATTACCGCCTGATCAGTTATCCTGGTGATGAAAGCAGCCATTCACCATACCCCATTGATAAAAAAGTGAGCTTGTTATTGTGTGTGGATGCATACATATGTACTTGGATATGTTTCAGAAAAGATATTCCAAATTAATCTATTTGAGAAACCCCATCAGGTATTTCCATAAACTAATCTGGAGTTTGAGCGCATCCCTACTTCTCTGCAGAGAAAACAGATGCAAGAGGGAGAGCTTCCTCAAACCGCAAACTGTGAATAGCATCGAGGATGAATTAGCGTCAGACTCCTTTTATTAGTCTCTTCACAAAAAAAATCAGGAGTGGAGCCTCCTTTAATACGGGGGGAGCGCAGACGCAGACTCTGCCAAGCGATCGCAGGAGAGACACAACAATACCAGCGCTTCATTCCGTCTCACAGCGGCCGCGCCCGGAGGAGAGCCGCGCCCGGGGGAGAGCCGCGCCCGGGGGAGAGCCGCGCCCGGGGGAGAGCCGCGCCCGGAGGAGAGCCGCGCCCGGAGGAGAGCCGCGCCCGGAGGAGAGCCGCGCCCGGAGGAGAGCCGCGCCTGGAGGAGAGCCCCGCCCGAGCGGCTTACTGCAGCCGGGGAGCCGGGGAGACCCGTTCGGACGGGCGCACAATGCTGGCACTGCGACACAGAGCCGCAGCTCAAGCAAAGCGCCGAGAGTGGGGGGGGGGCCTACGGTCCCCCAGCAGCCCCGGCGCTACGATTGAGCCGTAAACCGTCTGACTCCACAGCGCTGCCTAGCTTTCCGTCCCTCTCCGGAAAAACCCGCTGGTTTTCTTCCGCCGCACGTTTGGCGGCAACAGGTACGGAGCAGTTCACGTGCGTGCTGGTGGGCAGTCCACCGCTGCAAATGGATGCCTTTCAAGGAGCAGATGAGCACAATTAGCATCGGTGCCAAATTATTACTCTGATAAAGCAATTAAGACTGGAGGAGGCGCGGGAACCCGAGACACCGAAGCGATCCAGCGAGGGAGGGGCTCCCCCACCCCGCTGTGAGCTACATCAACAGTTCAATCTGTTTGCAGCGCCATTTTCGGACTCAAAGGGAGGGAACTGCTGTTCTCGTGAACGCCGCCAGCATCTTCCCCGCCTGCGTGGCCTCGATCGGCGGCTCTGGAAAGCCGTGGATTCCGCACATGGCTTCCCTTCCCCTGAACTTTCTAAACAAATTCTCATTTTCCATTCCCAACAAGGCGTGCAGTAGCGTGGCTGTGTGCTCGTGTGTTACTCAGCATTGCTTGAATGCTAGCTAATTGAATGAGAGAACGATAAAAAAAACCCCTGACATTTATGCAACATGTAACGCTCAAAACCGAGCTCATCAGTAATAATCGATTTTGTTCACTGCCTGATGTGAACTCAGATCTAACTACAGAATTTCAGCATGTAGAGGTAGGCGATGTCTATTTTGGGTTATAGATTTTACAGAAATGGTTTCAAAGGACCTTTAAACCAGCAACAGAATATTGCATTGAGGAACATGTCCTGATTTGCCATGACTGACAGTGAATAGGAGAATAATGCAATGAAACAAGAAAAAATGACAATAAGAGCACAAATTCAAAATGGATTCCAAATTGAGGGGGTTCTCCCATTACAGGCAAAGCAAACTGCCTTTATTCACAAGCTTGTTAAAGGCAACTGGCAACAGCGAGCAGATTACCAATAAGCTTCAGTTGTGTCAGACTGTGCACAGTCCTAAAGGCCTCCCAGACTTGGGCAAACAGCAGGGTGCTTGGGAAGTGGGGAAAAAAAGGAAGAGCAGCTCTCTCCATTCTTCTCCAACACCTCCGGGCCTCAAAATGGCCTTTTCATCTCTCTCACACCTAAAACCCATGCACAAACACAATTTAAACAAGATTAAATTGGTGCCATCAGCCTTAACTGGGCCCAAAGGACAGGGAACATGGAACAGGAAAGGTTATGATGAAGTGCTTTTCCCTCCGCCACCATGCCTGACATACAGCTGAAAGCAGGGTTGGCCTGCCCAACTGCCAGCCCCGCTTTCTGTCACTATAGCGATGACCAGGCCGTAGCATTTTTTCCCCTTTCAGGATGCCAGGGACACTGGAGATATTTTAGAGGTAATTGGATTGATGACAATAAGTGAAACTGGAAATAACATATTTTATTATGCGTGTTCTGTCACAATGGATGTGTACCCTGGCAATTAAGCCACGGCCAGCAGTGTACAGATGCAGACAGGAAGCTGAATTTTAACCAGAACATTACACACACTAATATTCTCCAGGATGGTCACTGCTGGCTGTTCTGCCCTTGGCAATGTATTTAGTCTGTATTACTTCAGGAAGCCGGGTGTATAAACTGAGAACATACCAACTGCACTGTAAACACATTGCCCTTGATATGGGTGTCTGTTAAGCAGAAAGGTAACAATCTCATTCAGTATGGACAGATGAAGTATTCAGTACTCCCTTTGTGCAAATAATGCAAAATGGAAGCTGATGCCATGAGGTGACACTTGGCAAAGTTTTGGTCCAAGCTAATTTGCAGTCTTTTCAATTTCTTGTCCAATTTACAATTAAGTTTTTACTGGTGTCACAATGACATAAACATTCCTTATACTTTGTGTCGTGTTTATTTTTTATTAATTTTGGCAACAAGATCCATCATAACTTGTTTTATTCTTTTATTTTTATGCTGAAGATATCACTTGCTAATACACACTGAACTGTAGGGAATCTGCCTCTTGGATCAGAGATGATCTAGGATACAGTGTAAATTGAGTAGTGTGTTGGGTACAGTGTAGGCTCAAATTATGTTCATCAGAAATTTGTCTGACGTTCTCATGAATGAGGATGAAAGCAAGCCAAATTATTAAGGATGTTTCCATTCAATGAACAGGTGTGACTTCCTCCCATTGGGTGCTACAGAGATTCTCGAACACATACATCAATCCTAGATAAAATATATTTCGCTCAAGAAGAAAGTAAAGGCATTGTATTCTTCAATACAGAACAAGAAAACATTCTTAGAAGTTTGTGGAACACCTTTTCTGTTCCAATGTGTGGTGTCAAAGTAGCCATTTGAAATCTCTACGTAATATCAATAACAACATATTGTTAAAGTTGGCAAATGAGCGCAATATATACCTAGTGTCGCCTTTATAAACACATTCACACACTGTGTTTGAATGCACACCAATATACCAATTCAATACGCACAATCCTACATTCAATCTTCTCCCCTAATGATGACATGAAATTACTTTACAAAATGAGGCATGTAATGATGTAGGCATGTATATTCTGATTCGTAAAGTACAAAAGAGCAAACCGATTTCCAAATGTTAAATATTTGAGCTTCTTTGTAGTGCCGAGATTACATGCTGTAAAATTAATATTTAACCCAGAAAGGCTTGCACTTAACATATTGCTTTAACAAATACAATGGAACATTTAATAGACCTCATTAACAAAATCCCCTCCTAGTTCATTCATCTCACACACATGTAAAAAAAAAAAAAAAAAAAAAAAGTCATAAGAATTCAAGGCAACACTGCATAGTGACAACCCCAGAGAAATCGTTCTTAATTGAGAACCCATTCTGGCTGCTTCATACTGTAAATCCCTGACAAATATTGTCCCTTGTAGCAGCAATTTTTCCATGGGAACCCAAGTAATCATTTGAGTAATTCCGCCCCACTTTTTCCCTGGCCCCGAAACGATGCATGAAACCGTGACGTCCTCCCTCACACTCCTCATTTCTCTCTCCTTCCCTTTTTCTTTTCCTGCTCTTCTCCATGGCGACCATGAGCGATGTGCATGACGGTGTCTTCCTTGCTCATCTGCGGCTATGCTCTGGTTAGCCCCGATAACGGTTCAACAGTATGGCCTCCGTGTAAATAAATCACACCGCATTCCCAGGATAACCAGCTGTGGTAAACACACCTTCCTAATACATCCGTGGCCTGAGGCTATTACAAGCACCGCCCCCACCCTCCCGCCTCTTTGGGAAGCTGGTGTTGGATCAAAAAGGGATGATACCTCTCTCTCTCTCAGCAGCGATAAGTCAATGGCCATTCATCTATTTATCTAGTGCTTGTTTTATTGGGTGATTATGAGAAAGGAGTGTCTGCTGCTATTTTATGGTCCCCTTAACTCATTCTCTCATGGTCCAAGGACACAGAGTCCCCTCTGCCTCTTTGACAGGCAATACCCTCCTAATATCCTTTCATTATTAAGATGGCCATAATCCTACTTTATGCCAACATTACTAAGGGTTTAGACAACGATTACGATTTTTATTATTTGAACGTCAGCACATGACTGTCCTTTATGTATCGCGAAATGCAACACACAATAACATTTATTTTACCATGCATTTCTCCAATATTATCCCAAAACAGAACTTTGTCCTGCATTTAAATGGCGATGGGATTTTAAGTCATTTTTAACTTAATTAATATTAACAATGGTATCCCAAATGTCCATGAAATATATATATATATATAACATTTTGGCACATTATAGTCTATTATTTCCTTCTGCAAAATTAATTTGACTTCTCTGATACAATTCTCTTCTGCATTCACTTACAATAAGACACTTCTGTCCCAGCAAAAACAGGCATGGCACACAAACTGAAGAGAAACCAAGTCATATGTGAAATACACCAAAGCACTCACTAAAGCATTAAACAAACCCAATGAAGGACTGCAAAAAGCATTACGTGAGACGAACGAAACACTCGGACTGGGTCAAAGTAGCAATTAAGACACTGTGCATATGACTGTTGAGAATCCTGCAACACACAAGGAGATATGGGGGGGCATTCATTCCTGCAGTCACAAGGTTTTACAATGAGAATTCAGTCTGTGTTGCCTTGCTGATGTGGTACTTTCACACTGCGTATTGTATTCATAGCGATTGTCTTTTAAAGAATGGAAATGGCAAACAAATTAATTTTCCTAAAATGTGTTGGACAAGTATCACTAGATTTGACGTAATTTTCGATCCACCCATGTTTTTACTAGAGTGTCTGTGCAAAAACAATGATGATATTGTGTAAATTAAGTGGACTGAGCACTCTAGCAATTTCCCAAAGGTCCGAGCCAATTATGCAGGGCTATTAATGATAAAAATAAGTCCAAACTCCACAATTCAGCATAAAGTTGTTTGACTTTGTGAAGAGAACACAATGTGAATTTACAATGTGCATTTATTATGGACACCATAACTTTGTAATAAATCAAGAATACTGTACTTTTGAGAATAGCTTTTGTAACAACTTTTCTCTAAAAATTAGTTGCTAAGCCCATTATTTTAGCTTTTGTCCTCATTAGGGTTGCAAGTGAGCCAATTCTGGAAACCTGCAGAATTCCGTCTCACTGAATTTATACCTCACACCTCGAAATACACAGACGTTTGGAAAATCTACTGAGCTGTATGTAAACTCTAGCATCTTTCAGACCTAATTTTCTCAACATGGAAAATATACTCACTGAAAATAAGCTTTAGAGACAGTCTTGTATGACTAGAGTGACAAGATATATACTGACTTTGCATTACATGCAGACATTCAGTATTTGTGAAAAATCTGTCAGAATACATGCCTTCAAAAGGCTATGATTGGCCTGCCTGTGCCCCTACTAGTCAATGAGGTACCCAGGGTCTGCTTACAAAAGCTGAATATAAAATGTCTTCCTCTGTCTCATGTCTGTGCAAGCTTGAAAAAATGTTGTAAAAGCATGAAGTATGTACACTCTTTACAGATCATGGCCATACACAGGTGCAAATAATTTGCAATAGATGTATGGTACAGTAGACAGGCATTATGCAGTCGTGCTAACTGATAACTCATCTGTAAACTGCTGGAATGTTACTTGGTACATAGGTCAGCATTAGTGATACACACATCAGCACAAAATCAGCAAACCCTGCAGTTTATCTGTGCATCCGATCACAAAAAAATGAAGTTTTAATTAATCACAGATGGGTAAGAAAGAAATTTGTAAAACAAATGATGTTATATTTTATCAAATAAAAATATATTATTACATCTTTGAAGCTTCATTTGCTGTCTGGCATGCATTTGTTATTAGGCCTAGTTCTTTCTAAAACGAGTATAAAGGCAGCATGGAGAGTATAGTTATATATAGATCCACGATGTCTTGAGGAACACGGTCTGCACTCTCTGGCTATTTGGTGTGAATGTGTGGTCCAGTAAAATCAATGCGTGCAGTCAGGGGTTTCTGCCCGGACTCTTTCCCCTCAGCTCAGCAGCAGTGAATGATCCTCAGACAAAATCAAGTCACGGGCGTAGAGTCGAAGTCTACAGTACCACAGCGGTGGGCCCAGCTCTCATCACTCTTTCCTTACGTACATTAAATTATTGTGCTGCCAAGTGATTTCATAATGCAAGAAACCTTTCGTTGGCATTTAAATAGGCAAACTATGTCATTTGGGGAGTGTGACTGTCAGTGCAGTTTAGGCAAGAATAGATTATTTTAGTCATATGCAGCATCCACAGAACCTGGTCTGTATTCAATCAACATGTGTGAACAGTTTGACGCCTCAGCCTTCCAAATAACAACCCCCAGCATTTAATTACACATCAAAATTAAGGAAAACTTTGACTGGATATTGACTGAACTCAGGCCTGTGCTTGTCCGGTATTATCTTGCCATTTAATTGAGATTTTAACAAAATAATGCGTCTGGCGTACCTGCCATCCCTGTTACCGTATACAACAGAGCGAAATATTACAGTCCTCTCACAAGCATCTCCACGAGGATGTGTTTTTCCAGGGTTGTGTGCACCACAACGCAATATACTGCATTGTGTTCTCTATCATTATTACTCTTTACCCACGAGTGCTTCACCCCATTCTTGTAATATTGCCTCGCCTTTTTCTTAACTCCCCCAATCTCTTTCCTGCAGTAGCTCTGTTCTGTGTGCGTCGATGTGGTCGTGCGCGCGCATCGATTTTCAGGGTCCGTAGGTAAGTAAGGTACGTTTGGCACCGCTCCAGTTTCCCAGGTGTTCTCGTGCACTTTGTACTCTCGTTCCCTTTCCATAGCGCTGCTTGCTCACTGAACTCACAGCAAACATCCCCCTTCGAGTCTCTGATGAGGTAGCGGGAGAGTAAATAAAAAGATTATTAAGAAATAAGGAACGAAAGCAGGATTCATGTGGGTCGCAAGATGAAGAATCACCGCCTCTGCGCTGTGCATCCGGGGGTTAATGAGGAGCATTCATCTACGCGCCGCATGGCAGGAACGGGAAATGTTATCATCTACGCCATATACAGCTTAATATCGAGAGAATCTGCATTACTATCACACGGGGATTCATATCTTGATACCTGATACACGTAAAGATATGAGCGGTAATGAGACGGTGCAGCAGATTGTGGGCATTGTTGCAATTTGTGTATATTCCCCAGTGGTACTTCCTTATCAATTCATCAGATGTATTTTCAGTGCTGAAGCTCCCCACTGTAAAACATGGAAGTGAAAACCTGTCATTCTCAAGCACTGAAGAGGCTATGGTCTGAGAGGTAGAGCTGTGAGCCGCTGGCCCACTGCTGCATCCCGCTCGGCAGTCACAGATCACACATCGGCCGATCCCTCGCTCTCTCACCCTCTCGCTCGCGTTCCCTCTTCTTCTCGCTCAATATTCGTGCTCTCATTGTGAAAATTGTCTGAAACAAGCTAAACAGCGAGAGGGCAAAGGAAGCCTGGGCGGGGGGGGGGAAGGGGCAGCCGCCTTGGTTCCGCTCGTTTTTCTCCAGCCCATCGATTGCCGGCACAGGCAGAAGAAAGGGGGGGGGGGGGGGAGTGGGGGGGATAAAGGGATGGAGGGGCGACTTTGGGAGAAGAAAAGCAATTAACGCCAAAATTGTCTCATTTCACGGACAGTGCATCCCCCCCCCCCCCCCTTGTTACCCTCCATGACACGCTCCTCAATGAGGGGGAAAAAAAGAAAAAGGCTCCCACAATTAGCAGGCCAGGATCAGCGGGGGCTGTCTAGGTGGTGAGGGGAGGAGGGGCCCCTGCTGAACCTCGCCTTGATAACCCAAAAAGCGCTCTGAGGCTAATAAAACATGCGGCCTGATGCTGAGAGACACAATTGCTTTTTTGTGTTTGTTTGGTCTTGATTTGGTCCCCAGTTCTCAGAATTCCACTCATCAAAGACTGAAGAAAGCTGAATACAGGCACAATTACTTCTGATTAAAATAATGGTAGACAGTAAACATCATTGACCCACTAATGCTATTTTTTGTTCATAAAATAACCGGTGGTAATATTCAAATCTGTGATCAAATTAGAAGGGCTGGAAAAACATCATATTGTATAATAATGAAAAAAATTATGATTACCATCATATTCTTTTAGCTGTAATAATATATTGTTACAAGTAGCAAGCTATAGGGCCAAGGACAATGACCATGTTTTTGCATTTCAAACAGGTGAAATAACAAAGTTATCAAACACCCAAATGAAAAAGTTGATTGACTAACTAAGTCCCTTAGTTAGTCAATAAACCAGTTAACCAAATTTAATTCATAATTACATTCTGCTGATTGAACACAGCCAGGCTTGAATGCTGCCGGCCCTGTTGAATCTAGACCACTTAGTTTCTACAAGCACACTATGCCACGATCAAAGGCAATTCCAGAAGAGATGAGAAAAAAAGTTGTTAAAATATATCAGTCTGGAAAGGGTTACAAAGCCACTCCACTAAACCAAATTATCACTAATGTTCCATTATCTCCAAAAGACGGACACTTAGAACAGTGGTGAATCTTCCCAGGAGTGGCCGGCCTGCCAAAATCTCTCCAAGGGCGTAGCAACAACTCATCCAGGAGGTCAGAAAAGATCCCAGAAAAACATCCAAAGAACTGCAAGCCTTTCTTGCCTCAGCAAAGGTCAGTGTCCAAAATAAGAAAGAGACCTGCCAAATATGGGATTCATGGGAGCGTAGTCAGGCAGAAACCACTGCTGACCAAGAGAAACAGCAATTGTCGTCTCACATATGCATCAATGATGGATGATCCCCAATAATAATGCGATAATGTTCTATGGACAGAGGAGTCAAAAGGGGAACTTTTCGGACAACACAGGTACCATTATGTCTGGCACAAAGCAAATACAGCATTTCACAGTAAGAACATCATACCAACAGTAACACGCGGTGGTGCTAAGGGTTCTGGAGCGGGAATGCTTCGCTGCCTCAGGATCTGGATGACTTGTTATTACTGAAGGAATCATGAATTCTGCTCTGAATTCTACCAGAAAATTCTTAAGGAACCTGTCCGGTCATCCGTTCGCAAGCTGAAGCGGAAGTGTAATTGGGTTATGCAGCAAGACAAAAAATATTCAAGCTAAGGTTGATATGAAGACATTAACCAAGTATTTTATTAATCAGTTAAATTATATTGCATGTGGTGGCAGCATATTTCTAATTGCAGCATTTATCAGCCATACTGTTGCCAAATGCATTTAAACCAAATTTTAAACTGAGTTACTAAATGGCAAATGAGATTCAATTTGCATATAAAATATGATCAATTCCAAATTGTCTTGTATGCAGCAACCATGTACTTCAACAAGTTCATTTAACAAATCTAATGTATTGAATGTCCATGGATGTGCACCATATAACAAGTTGTTAATGAGGAGATTATAAGAAGTTTGGTTAATATGCCAATATTAATACGTCTGGAAAATCCAGACCCAGCTAATTTAATATATGTATGCAAATATACATTTAATGGGGAACATGTATGCAGTGCTTCTGACTTCTGACATTTTGACTTAATTTTTTAAATTTGATTTTAAATCAATAGCAGTAGGGTCACCATGTCCTTCTATAAGCACCCCACCCCCACTTTGAGGAACTGGCAGTTTGTGGAATGTGCTCTCCTCTTTCCAGAAATTTCGCGAATTTATTGACTTGCCCATTGAGCAAAATTTTCTTCTAATTGTGATGCCTTTTCTCAGAGGTCTGCATTATATTACACACAAGTGGCACCAAAGTTCATGTAGGCGCAGGGAAGAGAGAAATGATTGTTTACGGTTGAGAGCTAAAATCCATTAAGGTCGTGACATCAGCAAAATAACGACACACTTAAAATGGCTAGTGAATGCTGATAGAACTGGGTTCCAAAGTAAAACTAGAAAATTTCCAAACCCGTGGGGACCAGCCTAAATCATGTTTTATTTAGGCAAGCTATTTGGCTACAGTAAACACCGAGATGTTTCATGTTCCAAACTCTTGATAGCGTGCATTTTACTGTGATATATTAAATTGTATCCTTTTGGTCTCATATAAACTATCAGAGTTAAATTAACGCTGAATATTTCACCATGTATGCCTTACCCCCCGTGATTCAGTCATCTCGCCCACACGGATCGGGTTTTGATGTTGCTCCTGATTGAAGGCATAAAAACATGTTTATTTCTTCCGAATATTTAAATGCATAATGCAAATTGAAACGTTATCTCTGCGGTCGCTGGCAGAGCCGCTTCTCGTGAACACTTCTGTGGCCGACTGTTTACCGGCTCTGACATCTCCGCAGCTTCAGCTGTGTTTTTAATGCTACGAAGTGCGCCTTATGAAAATGGGGGAGCCAATAAAAAGTTTTGGTTTCCTTCTGAGCTAACCCCTCTACTTTATCCCTGCGAATGATCAAAAAGGTAAGAGCGAGGGGAGAAGTATCTGTTTTTTTTCAGCAGCTGGATGATTCTGAAGTCTCCATTTCCCTTGGTCAAAGGCAGCCCGCTCCGGCAAGTTCTAAACAGCCTAATGTATAATTTACAACTCCTCTGCCCTTCAAAGGGAGAAGCGCTGAAATATTTAACTACTTCATATACAAAAAAAATGCCTCGTTACCATGGTGAAAAAGAAATGGACATGAAGTGATCTTATCTCGGCAGACATTCACTCACTCATACACTCACACAAACACAGGAGCCGCATGGGTCACATGCTCAGCAGTGAAATTAGCCATGTTGTATGTTGGTAAACACACAGTATTTTGTTGATTTTTAAGTACTCTAAATGTCTCTTTTGCTACGAGCACTAAATAATACAAGGCATGAACGTTGCACCTTGTACTTTATTAATGCCAGTTACTGCAGTGAAAGGAGAATGTGATCTGCTTCCAGATTCAGTCAAACCACAAACATTTTGCCCTTAACCATTAAGCGGTTCAAAACAGAGAGACCTATAAGAATTTGATTAATCAAAACTAAGAGCCAGCTTTAACCCACTTATAAGCATTCAACTAAAATATCTGCAATTTATCGGGTGTTGCATTGTTTCAACTGTGGAAGTTTTCAACAAGCCGGTTACGTCATTTACATCCCAGTGATGCTCTGACACATGAAGATGCAGCCTGTTACAATATCAGGAATGGACCATCCTTACGTTGCGCAAACAAATCCCTTTTTATTATTGTATAATAAAAGTATGCTGATGGATGCCGTACAACACGGCAGTCCTTGTCCCACAGGTGGACGGCTCAGACAGCTTGGCCCTCGTTCCGACCTCCTGCTGCAGGGGCTCAGTGTGCAGGGGTAGCAGAGCATGTAGCAGCTGAGCTGCGCAGGCATCGCACGGGGGTATGCTCATCCCCATGGGAACGCAGGTCTGTTTCTTCAACAGCGCTCCGCAGCCAAAAATAATTCATTGCCATTTCCCATAATCCACAGGTAGCTAGAATGATGGCAGCATCCCACAATTAAAAATAAATAAATAAATAAATATCATCTTTAAAAGAATTTGTTTAATTATTTATGGCCATATGCCTGTATAAGCCACTTGATAACACTTTGATTTATTCCAGAAAGGAATCTTCCTGGCCTCCAAATTGTTTTTTTCTTACCTAAAAACAACATCAGTCAGTTCCACTGAAACAATGGAAGATATGCCATTGTTAAGCATTTGCACATCTTTGTTTTCAAGTGGTGACATTTTTCATTTAGTCACCATTATTTCCTTATTATAGAGGGTAACTACAGATTATGCACCTACAGATGAGTTCATTCCTTCTAAGCAGAGAGGAAACTAAAAACATGCCACAAACTGAAGGTATATTGTCAAAAATTACAATATTAAAAACGGTCGTTAAAAAGAAGTTGTTTTTATGTCATGATTGTTCGAGTTAAGAATACACTCAGTCCTTTTAATATCATCATGCCTTGTTCTCAACATCTGTGAACTGGCAGATAGATAATGTATCAGCTTTAAGGAGCGGGCATGTATAATTATGCTTGCATTAACTGTACATCTGTATCACTTCAGACTGCCAAACATATCAAATGACATGCAATGGTATTTGGCTACCACTAGGAAATGACTAACACAAAGTCAGGAGCAATCACCAGAATTTCCTCTCTTTTTCTTTACAAATCTGGTTCGCATTTAGAAATCTGACAGTTTTTGAGAAGATACGTGCGCACAAAGATCAAAGCCAGTGGCATTCCACGTTCCACCAAGCAGACAATTTACGGGCTGAAAATCGAAAGCCAGTCAGAAAATAGATCCAGCGAGGTCTCAGTTTAATACTGTGTCCACCAATCTATGGCAGCGCAAAGCCAATTAATAGGCAGGGACACCACCATCAGAGCTGCGGACGGACTCATGGAGGGAAAAGCACATAGATCAAAGCTCTCTCTCAGCTGTGTGAACTCCTGATTGTAAACAGTAGGGGCTCTCTTAAGAAAATTTGACTTTGTTCCGAGTCTTGAACAAATCCCTGCAGAAGTCATGCACGTTGTGTTGCATTTAAACTGCAAACAAACGGTTTCCTGTTTTTAAAAAGTTATGGTTGTCATGATAACCTGGAATGTAGGAATTAGTTATAATTACAATTTGGTATTTAGAAATGTGGTAATTATCCAAAGGGCAACTTAGGGACCAGCTCTAAAATAAGGCATATGGAATTACTCTGTGAACATCTCCAAAGGAACCGGACAAATGGTGCGCACATATCGATTATGCAGGTTTATTTATATGTTAGGAGACCATCATCTTTGACTCAGTAGTGAATTGGAAATGCCTCCTCAGAAAAGACCTGAATGAAAGTTACACCTTCAAAGCACACAATCTGATTTACACACCTGAGATGGCACTGAGAATGGTAAAATAGAAAAAAAATCCTCCTGAACTCATGCTGAAAAAGGTAAGATCTCCTTTTGTCCTTTCAAAAGGGCAACTGGAGTTGTTCTTCACGGATTTGTCTTAATAAGCCTTCTGCACATTGCACTTCAGAGCGAATCCCTCTTGCAGTGGAAGCCTGATTAAAAGCTACTGCCGGTCTCTCCATGGCAATGTGTGGCCTGGATCCCGAAAAAGATGAACCTTTTTAGTAAGCTAGCGTTTAATTAAAACTGCAGTCATACGAGACTTTACTTTAATAAAAAAT
Source organism: Anguilla rostrata (assembly GCF_018555375.3). Classification (NCBI taxonomy): domain Eukaryota; kingdom Metazoa; phylum Chordata; class Actinopteri; order Anguilliformes; family Anguillidae; genus Anguilla; species Anguilla rostrata. The sequence continues at coordinate 16,455,785 of NC_057945.1, forward strand.
GACAATAGGTCACTTTACAGGTAGTTACAGCCACCAGCCTTCATTAATACTCTAGATGCAATTTACACAATGAGGTATTTTGTCTCATTTCACACCTTAAAACAACATTTATCACCCTGCTAATGACTTAATGATTGTTCACAGAACATGGCTGAACACCCATCTAAATGTATGTCATTACATTTAAGCAGATTGCACTCCCTTGCTTTTATTTTTAGTCAAATGTTTTTCTGCTAATGACATTGATAGGCTTCAATTACATCATTTGTTATAATTACACCCAACACTAACAAAATTTGGATTGGACAAATTGCCACAGGCCAACAATGACCCCATCGCACAATCCCCCTCAATCTCCCAAATCAATAATATTGTATGTGCATTTTGAAAATGAATGAAATGATAAACAGATTAAAATAATCACAACTGATGTGAAATGGTGAATGTGTGCAACAATCAGTTTAACAACTATTGTAACAGTCCAGGATAAACAGGAGATAATATTGTTTTGTAATGGAATCTTTGGAACAAAATGGACCCCACCATCCTATCATCATTATATAAACACATATTAACATTTTTCACTATTGTCAGAATGCAAATGATAAAACTTAAGTATGTGCCCATGTTTTTAAAAACTATGAACATTTTATTTTCTACACTGGCCATTTGCGTTACCTGGGCCAACAGACCTTTAGATGTATTGGAGGACTGTGAAATACTTCATAATAAGGATGACACAATGGTTGAAATTACAAGCACAATTTTCAAAACACTATACACATTTGTGAAGAAGACCCAGCTATTAAAGTGCAGATCAAAGCAGAACAAGAAGATTAAAGAAGATTGCACATACTTTGCATGTAATTAAATTAAATGTGACAAACATTTCAGGACACCTCTAAACACCAGTATTCTTGCTATTCCCATGCTTCGGCCTAGATATTCAAAGGATAATGCCGTACCACTTGAAATGCTGTTTCAACAAGAGGCAGGCAAATGAAAATCAAATGGCAAACACGCAACTTGATGTCTCATCAGTCTAAATAGTCATTACTTTCAGAAGGCTACACAAATCAGCCCTTACGGTGAGAGATTGCGTTAAAAGAATATAATATACCGTTTGCTATAAAATAAATACATGCACAAGAGGATAATCATAACGTGATCATATGGTTGGTTTATGATGATCCAATGAGCACATCAAATAACATGACAAGCATATGAAATGGCTGAACTAACAGCTTCTGCGTATGTACAATTATATGATGTGTGTGATTTATCAGAGAAATCGTGCGTATAGGCAGTACACACAACTCTGATAAAAGCTTTTTTCACGGATTTGATAAATGCCAAGTTTAATGAATGAGGCTCCGGGCATTTTTAAACATGACCCTGTGTATAATGTGATGCTATTTGCTGTAATTAGGTGCCATCGTTTTTTTCTTAAGCACGTGACCCACATGCGCATTACAACTGATATCCTTACGGGGTCCTCATGGATTAGCACAACCTCCTGACTAATCATACAATTAGTAGTTAACTGTGACCCCTTAAAAGTAATACGTTCTCATACATGGAGAGGAATGAAACACGGATAGAACGTCAAACGAAATATCAGAGCAACAGAACGCACCAGTATCCACCAGTTACCTTGCACATAGGCACATTCAATATATTCTGCACACAAAGCGACAATAGCATTTACAATTCTAAAAAATCAACCACATTTGTACTTTGACTAACAAGGGTGAATCATCCACCAGCAGGACCCAACAGAGATTTGGGCAGAGGATAGACGTCATCCCAGATTTGACTTATGAATTAAAGAGTGCAAACATTCCATTAGAATAAAGACAACCCCTAATTACGTGAATAACACAGAAGAAAGTACAAAGGAACTGGACAAGTCAGCTGACAGCAAGTCTGTGCTCAGAGTCGAGTCAGACAGCTTGGATGAAGCCATTTCCCCAAAGTTGACAAACTTGTGGGATTTATTTCTAAAAAAATGCTTCTAAGGACTGCAATACTAGACAGAGGTTCGTACATACTGATAAAACTCCTACGAGGCATGCAAAATGAGATGGGACAGCTGGTATTCTGCTGTGGGCTGCCTACCATTTCCAGTAAATCCATTCCTATTTGAGATTTGCAGACCTGAAGATGGACATCTTACATAAGTACTGAGGCTCTGGGGGGTGGGGTGGGGGGGGCGGGGTTGTGCTACAGGGGTTTAGGAGAACAGCTCATATTAATGGCTGAACGTGCCAATAACCTTGTTGATATAATCTGCTGGTTTACAAGTAGAAACCTGCAATAAGATTGACAACAAACACCAAACAATGGCTCAGAAGATACAGCATATTTTAAACAATAAACATCAAATCTGTCAAAATTTTCAGAGAAGTCGTGGAGACGCTGACAACATACTGCAACCCCAATGCCATCCAAAATAAACCTTTGAACTGGCACAGACAGTCTGTGTGTGTGTTTTTGACCCCAAGCAAGTCTGTGCACGTTACTTCACAAATCTCCCTCTGGACAATTGACAAGAACTGTGCTTCCAAGCTTGTCAATTACGAATTATTTACACAAGAAAACGGCCCTGCAATGGCACTGGGGGTGTTATGGGACGGAGCCAAGAAGATCACTCCAATTATTTCACAGAAAGCAAAAAAAAAAAGAAAAAAATACTTATCCTTTCTAACCAGCTCCACTGATGCAGAGATTTGTGTATATCAAGCATCGCCAAGCAATGACAGACAATACCCTTGAAAAAACTGACAATGATTAAAATTCAATCACAAAGATTAAACCTTTTCATTTTCATTCGATTTCAGTTTATCCATTTTAATCCATTTCATTTTGTATTAGCTTACACCTGCCGCAAACAATTACATTATTACGAATAAATTATCGTCTTTTGTGCAGGTGATACATCTGTAGCTTACGCGTAGCAGGTTACAGCAATATTGAACAGTGCTGTAAAAATATGCTGCTGCCACATGTCCGTAGTTCCCATAACCACACTGGATGCAGCAGTGTAGCGTGGGAACATCGCTGTCAGTCATCCTTAAGTGCCAATTGACTTATCAACATGGGTAACAGGGGAGGTGTAACGCGGTAATTGTCTAACACGTGCGATCAGAGAAGGCTCCACTGACCCATGCTGAGGGATGACTGAAACGCAGGTGCAAAAGCTGCTTTGGAAAAAACTGGTGACCCTGGCTATAATTAATGTAGGAGCCACACCTGTGTGGTAGGCTCTGTTCTGCACACGCTAACTGTCCTTTCACTTGCTCAGGCGGTCCCCTTTTTTGTTCCGTACCTGGTACCTTATCCGTGACAATATCAACCAAGAGCGTTTAAAAATATCTTATTTGTTTCCTTGAATTGTTTTGACAGTACCGAGCCGAACTCCAGGGAAATGTAAAAAATCCAAGAAAAACTGTCATTATTCTCAAAGAGAACTTTTTAAAAAAGTACCTGACAGGTAAGCCCGCCTCTCAGGAATATTGAAACCTGAAAAAATTGAAAGCCTGCCCCTCTGCAATTTTATTGCCAAAAAACGGGAACTGATAACTGCGGTTTCCCGCACAGATGCAGGTGCGTGTCATGATGCATTTCTCACGTCCTCCTTTCCCCTGCAGCATTCTCTGCGCACTCCTCTCACACTGGAGCTGCCTGAACTCAAATGGCCCCTGTGGTAGTTAGTCCACCATTTCGAAATAAGCAAGGAGTGTGTAATGTTTCTGGACTTGAATAACCTACATTTTAAGTTGCAAAAAAAAACATTAAACACATTCCAAAAATTCAGGACATTCAGGATAAACCATGAAAAGAGCAGATGAGAAGATAGTTTCATTAGTGAAAGGGCAGAAAGGTTAAGTTGAGTCATGGATAAGCATGCAGACACAGCGACTGTGTTTGTGTTGAGCAACTATTGCTACCTCTTTGTCTTAATCCATCAGATAACATGCAAGATTTTAGTGTTTTCTGTCACAGACAAAGGTTCAGGGCAGTAATTGACGCTAGCTAGCTAGCCGGAAACATGCTGTGCTCTGGGAGACTTTGATGGAGAAAAGAAAAGGCATTGAACCATCAAAATCCAGCGCGACGGCTGAAAACATGGGGGTGATGACAAAATTAGCCGTTATTCGCGTTCTCTTAACAGACTCACTGTTTTGGTTCTTTTACTAACCCACAGTCATTACATTACATTACATTACATTACAGGCATTTGGCAGACGCTCTTATCCAGAGCGACGTACAACAAAGTGTATAACCATAACCAGGAACAAGTATGACGAAAACCCTAGAGAGAAGTACCGGTCCAAGTACAGGGAACAACCGCATAGTTCAACTTGGACCCTGATGGTTAAACTGATTAACACTAACAACGAGAACGGCAACAACGCAATCTATGGAAAAATAAAAATAAATAAAAATACCAGTAGTCGTTAAGACAGTTGATGCGCCTAAGTCACCTATGAAACAGTCCTTAAAGAACAGCTATGGTTTAGCCTTGTAGCACAGCCCGAAGAGGGTATTTAACTGTCCTATCCCATTCAAGCAATATCACTGGTACATAGTTCTTTCAGCAGATGCAAACCTACCTGATTCAGTACATATGCTGCAATGCGCATTTGAAAATAAACAAGTCTAAATGGTCAACAAAAATAAATAAAACCAGGTCAATGATTCAATTAACTTATTGACCTTGTCCTTGAACTTATCTTGACCAAATATCTTTACGATCTTGTCAGTTTTCAATTTCTTACCCAGACCCGCAGAGGTCAGATCGGGGTTCGTGCCCACATGACCGTGAAGTCGCCCACCGCCTCACATGAAAAGAGCACAGGCCACTTCAGTGTTAAGCTTGAAAGGTTGAACGAAGGCCGAGACGCATCTACGCTATTGCAAATTTAAAACGGCAGAGCCAAAAACACAATCTCAACGGACGGCAGAAAGCTGTTGTTACCGAATCAAAGTAGATTCCACAAGGCCAAATTAAAAAGCGTTTAATATGTTGGTGCGCGGTTTCCTGACGGTGGGGCTTTCACACAAGCGGGCGTCTGATTTTCATTATGAGTGAGGCGGCTTGCTCTCTCGTACCCGGGACTCCGATAGGGGCGTCCAGGTACCTCATTTCCAAAGCCTGTCGAGCGGGCGTCTGAACGTAGCCGTACTCTAGAGTCTGTTGTGCCTTTGATTAAAGCCATCTATCTTTTGTGGGTTCCACCGAGCAAGTTCCCCCTGATTTCATCCAGGCGGGAGGAAAATTGGAATAATCAAAACCTTCATCAGCATATTGATTAAAAACGGCAAACTCCAGATCGCCGCACGTAAGGGCGCAAGGTAATTTTTTGGTCCGATAATTATGGACACAATTAAATGATGGCATTATTGTCCTCTTGCTATTGCCCTTATGATTTATCATTAATACAAAAACATTAAATATCGTACGGGTGTTAATAATCTTCTTCCCTTTTTCTGCGAGCCGCGGCATTATGCGGCGTTGTTTTTCACAGATTGTCAGATAAACGCTCCCGCAAGCCCGCGCCTCTGGCTTCTGGCTGCGAGCAGCTATTTATTAGCAATATTGATTGAGAAGGAACGGGCTTCAGAAAACCCGAGGAATTTAAAATCCGCACAAACAATGAGCGATGATGAGATGCGATGCGTAAACGCTCCAGCTTGTATCGCGTTTCGGTCGGTGCTCCTCCCGTGACATTTCTTTAATAATTCACTCGTTTGTCTGCTCGGTTCTGCATTTCTCTCTCCCAATTTGAGCGGTTTTCTGAACCGTGCTGTACTGCAGTTTTCCTCAGGGAACGCCGGAACGGTCGAGTTCAACAGCTAATTATCCCAAAAGGAAGGATTTTTTTTTTTAATACATGGAGGCACAAAAAATGTATTTAGTTTAGCCTGACCCTTGACCCCTAGGCTTTTCACATTTAATGACACAGATTGGGCTGATGCCATTATGTAAGCAATGTATGGATGGAGCACTGGAGTGTTACAGGGAGTGAGCAAGGGGAGAAAGAGAATTGATACTATTGCACAATGGGAGAGATGAGGCTAATAAGAAAAAAGAACCACCCAGGATAACTGCATACACAGGAAACAATAACACTACTACTATTCATAACAGTTATTCCTGGTAAAGGTAATACAAATACACACGTTTAAAATGCTCAGATATAGCATAGCTGTGGGACAGAGGTATGCTTACTTCGTGTCAAGCTGCACTCGAGTGAACAGAAGAAAGAGGCACGTGGAGGACATGGCGTTAGCTAGGGCTGTGTCAGAGCTGCACTGCAACAATGGAGGCGAGAGAGAGTGTTTCTGCGGGGGAGCGGGCTAGCGGGGGTACCTCCTGGAGGAGATAATGGCTGAGCACTGTACTCCTTCATCAGAACTCCAGGCATCCTCTCCCTCCTCTCTGTGTTAAGTGCTCCAATCAAACCTAATCTCTGCCTCCGAGCTCCTCCTGCCATTTTCTTCATCAGGAGTGCTTCAGATAGGGAAGAGAATGCAACCCAGCGCACAGACGTGCTCAGACACTTTCCATCGCCCGGACACTTGTACGCACGCGCGCACGCACATGCACACAGACATGAACACACACATTCACACACACGCGCACACCAGAAAGAGATGTGAATGCAATCCTACACACAGGCATATGCACACACACACATTACAGAAAGAGATGTGAATGCAATCCTATACACAGGCATATGCATGCACACACACACACAAACACAACACACACACACATCACACCACAAATACGGATACAAGTGCAATCATATACACAGGCATGCATGAACATACTCGCAAACAAACACAAGTGGAAGTACAATCAAAGTGGACACACACAACCAAACACATAGAAACGCGCACACAAGCACTCAGATGAACAAACGCGCATTAAAAGAGCTGAGCACCATAATGTTTGGCCTCATTGACTGAAAGGCAAAAGGTTGCAGTCACCCATCCAACACCAACCAGGCGTCCCCCTCAATCGATCCCAAGCTAAATGTCACCTGAATTACACTCAGTAGGATCCCATGCAACTGATCTTCAGAAACCAGTAACATTAATGGCAGCCTAAAGGGGGTTGGGGGGGGGGGGGGGATCATTTTTAGGTCTTGACCAGGCCTTGGATTTTGTCCATTTTTGAGCAAGACCACTTCAGCCTTAGTAAAGCCACAATTTCACAGGGTACAGAGGCCAAATTAGAAGAAATTAAGACCAAAAATTTTGACGTGAGGACAAGGCTGAAAAGCACATTTAAAATTCACTAGAGAAAGACATCCAAATGTAACACTGTTTATGCTAATGCTGTCATAAAACAACTGTAGCAGATACCATACATTGTACGTAGATGGCCAGGTAGCCACATTTATCACAATGAAGAACAGGTAATCTTAGCTAGCTAGCTAACCTTAGTTTTAGCTAAGCTAAGCTTAGCTAGTTGTAAAATTAGTCACACAGTTAGCTAGCTAGCTAATGCTTATTAATAGCTAAACTGATCACCCTTTTCTGCTATGTTGTTAGTCGACAAAAAAATGTTTGAAAACTCAATTCACAACAGGATTGGTAAATTAAGGTTTAAGGATTTCTTTCATGGACCGGTTGACAAGAATGCTGAAGAGAATTGTAAAACCACAAGTAGATAATCCTGTTGCCATCCAAGTGATGGAACCACTACAGGGAAACTGTATAAACAGAGCCACTTTGACATGCAGTGAAAAGACACAGAATTATTTCCTTCAGTGGGGCATTATCTCTCCCTCCTGCAGAGGGTGCCACAACTATACAGATTATGATGTAACATACAAATGGCCATGCAGGAGGTTATTTCTAAAAAGGGTCATCAGGGCATCAAGGTCAGTGTGGCAGTGGCTATGCTAACGCTGGGAAACCCTCTCCTAGGTAACACGTGGCACCATTAGCGTCTGAGACGAGGGGCACCACAGCGGCTCTGTGCCCAGACGCCCGGGCAGGCTGGCAGTGGCGAGCTTTGATCAGCAGCAGACTGGAGCCCTGCAGGAGCCCGGCGTGCCGTTCAGACTGACGAAATGTCAGACGAGCACACGGCGTCAGTCTTCAGTCTGGGAGCTCGCTAACCTGTGCACACGTGGCTCGGTGGGTTTTTTGTGCTAGGAACACACTGTCCCCAAACCGCGGGGGCAAGTCACATTCTGTTCCGTCTGCAGCACACGCAAAACTTCACCTTGAGAAAGATTTTGGCTTTGGCTTTCTTCCGGCAGATTTTACAGACGGCTTCGTAGGGTGCCGCCAGTACTGAGACTGCTGGAGGTGGCGCTAACTTAAACTGTATCACACCGCGTCTTATTGTGCGGCTGTTTAACATTACATTCATAATCCGAGGCACAGAACCTAAAGCATACATTATTTGAACAGTTTATAAAATTGAATGTGAGGCGTGCAGGAAAGCGCGACGGCAGTATTAAGAGCACACTACGCACTTAAATACAGCACTTTTATGACCCAGCCTCCTTGTATAGTGAGTGAAAGAATAAATATTTCATTTGAGTAAACTCATTAGCGAAGACACCCCGCAGAGTGTATAATTATCTCAATCAACACCCCACACTCAGGCCTGGTTTCCAGTGTCTCTCGCTGTCCTCCAGCACATACGCACGTTCCCCCCCAGCCCCCCCGCCCCCCCGCCCCAACCCCCCCGGAGACCTTCTCCGCATCCCGCCACACCGTGGGAAGTGCGCGGGGGTCCCATGGGAACACACCCAGATGGCTCCAGCTATTTTTTTTTGCATTTTTATCTTGTTCATTACTGGGGAAAAGAAAGAAAAAAAAACCATATCACAGGTTTTAAAAACTGCACAGGGCTGACATCTGAATAGAAAGAGACAGACGCTGTAAAGCACCCATGGAATCTGGAAAAGTGTTATATGAATAAAATGAATTATCAATAATAATAATAATAATAATGATTCTTCTTCTTCTTCTTCGTATTATTATTATTATTATTATAACAATCAACACCCAGGTGTGGTTTCCACTCTCTTGTCTTTAGTGGTAGGGCTGAAGTGGTCTAAACCTATCCCAAAAAGTGAGACAGGTAAGCTTTTGTTCACCAACTTGTGTTAGTGTAGCTTAACATTCAGCATCTCCTGTCCACAGTAACAATCTGGATTTAATCATTTAATAACCTGCGTGTATAACACCCAGTTAAAGACAAATGTTGATTCAATCCAGGCAAGGCATCTCCTCCATCCCCTACCCCCTCCCCCTCCCCCACAGAAGCCCACGCACCCCCTAATTAAGCTGGCCTAGTGAAGAAGTGGGGGGAAAAAGAACAAATGTTAAAAAGGGGGTGCAGTAGACCATCATTTGAAAAGTACCACACTTTTTTGTCTGAGACTTCATTCAGCAGCTGTTCTTTCTTCACAATTTAGGTAACATTCGCAAGCTGGAATTATTATTTTAACTGTAATATCTGCAATGGTGACAGGTCATGCATACTTTCATAGTCCATATAATTTATAATTACCCCAGGGGAAGAAGGAACGCATCTTTAACATTCTCGGAGCAGATGTGCATTCACACTTGAACTTGACACTTGAAAGGGTTTCTTTGTCACAAGAAAGGCCCTGGATCCAGGTTTTAAAACCCTCTATGACATCTGCCTTAATGAATTTCGCACCATTAAAGGCAGATCTTTCATCAGTGAATCTTACACCATGAAAGGGAATCTACACCACTCCCTTCATCATGGAGCGCGAGCGTTCTTACGGGTCCCATGCATTATTAAACCAAGACCTGTCAACCGACACTCAGCCGGGGAGTTAAATTAACGTGACACAAAACCTAAGAGACGCCATCAAAGCAATTACATGCGCCGTGTTTTGTGAACAAACGTGGAGACAAATGTACGTCCTGATTGGGTCAATTTGAATCAAATATTGAAAACTTCCCGATTTTACCTGATTCACGTCGACAATAATCCCATCAGATTCCCATCACGAATTCCATTGCAACGCATTCACGGATGCATTACATTTATTGCACTGCAAATTTGTTTCATAGTGACATTTTCAGTATTTGTCTCAACTGAAAATGCATTTACAGTGAAGCACAAATGTAATAAAAGCTTTCAAAATGATATTTAATCCTGGCAAGTACGTCGGTTTTTCATCCAGCTTGGAGGGAATGTGGTTGTGCTAACAGAGCTCAAGGCACTGTGGAGGAATACGGGTTTGGAGACGCACCTCGTTAGAAAATGGCAAGAATCTGGTTAACTTGGTCTGGCTATTTAAAAAACATGATGAAAATGCCACTGCAATGTCAAAAAATGTACATTTTAATAGCAGTTTAGAACTTAAAATTTTCATCAGAAGTGGGTACATAAGTCGCCATTTTTTATTTTACAATTTAATACTATTCAACTTTCTGTGCAAGTAAAATGCCATGTAACTTCTCATTTATAATGTGAACATTTTCCACTGCAAAAAGAAACTAACGTCCCCTGTGCAACATTTCAAAATACTGACACACACCTGGGTCGTAAATAATTGGACTGAATTTAACCCAAAAGTGTTGCTCGTTACCATTACTGTCAATCATGGTCTGTGCTTCGTTAGCGGGAATTAGTTTGTGAAGGCATATGATTGGAGTGGTACAAATGGAATAATTGTCTTGTCACCACTCTCTTGGTGGAGGACTGAAGTGTATTTGAGAACAGGCTGGCACCACCGTAGCTACTCGTGACAGGCACGACGGTACTCTGACGGACATTTATTTTAGTTTTACAGAATAAACTTTTATTCTATAAAACTATCTTTCTTAGTTTTAAAAGTTAAAAGTTTAACCACGGACACGCTGGTGTCTGCGTACGGACACAATGCCAAACAGGTGTGGTGGCCCTAATAAATATATGTCTGCTTTATCAGAAACATGGTATTTCAAGCTCCTGTGAGGGTTTCTGTAGCATTCAAACATGAGAACACAATAAGAACATAATTATGAATACATGATGACAAAACAGACCATTTATCTCATATTGGTTTGCCGTTTACCTACAGTTTTGTGCATATGTGTACGCATTCTGAGACAGGTATGCCCAGATAGTCACATAATAATCACCCACAGGTGATTATTAAAGCATGGAGTGTGTTTCACGTTACAGATCGTTGGTAGGTCCCTCATTGCAAAGCTATCTTTTTTATGCGCATTCCTTCTGTGCTCTTGCAAAAAGGGTGAGCGTTTCGCTGTTGAGAGCTTAGCGTGTCGTCACTGTTAAGGAGCTTGTTTCACTCCACAGTGTGGCACCTGTTCTGTACCCCTGAGCAAAGCACTTAACCTGGACTACTTCAACAAGTATACTGTTGTATAAATTGATAACACGTCAAATTGATGCTCCTCTGGATAAACATGTCTGCCTTGCAAAGAGCGTTCGGCAGAGTCTTCAGAAGTAAAAAAAGAAAAAAAAAGAAAAAAAACAAGAATAAATAAAATACCAAGTCAAATAAATAAAGGTGACAAACAGTGAGCAAACAGTGCCCCTGGGCAGTATAAACTCGCCTTTATCGGCTTTCGCTCATCTTGGCATCCGATTTCATCGTCTGCAGCACGGACAGGGAAGGAAGCGAGACCCGCTCACCCCTTTCATTTGAAACGGGAAATTTGATCAATCTGATAATCTGTTTTCATCATAATCTTATTTATTTACCTTTCCAGCCCGGAGTCCAAAGCTTGGGTTTAAAGGAGGCGGGTCAAGCTCTGATTGGCCCCTATGTGGGAGATACAGATAGAGGCAGACCGGGGGGGTGCACGTTCATGCGCTATCTCTCAGTGTGCCGTCCAGCCAATTCCACCTCTTTGTTGCTATGGAAAACCTGCCACTGCGAAAGGCATCGAGCGAACACCCGCCGCAGCTCAAACACTAGACCACCATTGTTCTCCAGAAGAAGAAAAATAAGCTAATAAAAATACACTAGAAAGGCCATTTTGACCACCTTGAAAATGTCTGTGCAGAATTTCATTTTTAGGAAAAATGGAAAAAGCTTATTAATGGGTACAGAGACACACACCAGGAGCAGAGGCTGGGGCCAGTAAAAATTACAGGTTTAAACCCAGGCTACGTCATTGGCCTGCGATGTCCAAGAGCCAGCGTGGTGGGACACAACTGGCTTAGTTCTGCACAGGGTAGCTACATGCTGTAGCTCAAGGGTTTTTTCCTTCCAACAGTATGCCTGCTGGCTGCAAAGTTGCTTACAGGCTGCGAGTTGCTATAAGCTGGAAAATCTCCTGTCCTCTAACTGGTGCCTCTTACTGAACCTGTAGTACTGTGTGGCCTGCTGGGTAGTGCAGTCTTACGGCTTATGGGTGCATGCATTGGAGGAGTGAGCGCACTTCACCTGAAGTGATCCTTGCATGGGAGATTCAATGGGTTTAATGGGCAATTACAAATTATGAAGAGGAAAAAGACACTTCTCCCGTGCTCACATACTTGTGTTCAAAAATGTTTTTGAATTTTTCTAGTAAAAAAAAAAAATGTACAGACCCCCAAAAAAAACGCAACCGTTGTTCAGATCCGTTTCAACTGTGGATCTTAATGGGGGCTCGCTGTATTAATGTCACCCAATTGGGGCTTCCTCCTTGAATCCCGGATTTTAGCATCCCATAAAGTATACCAGTAAGTGAACGGATTTCCAACCGAGAGTCATTTTAACACACAGCTGGATTCTATAGTCCACTGCTGGGTTTATTGCGATGCAGAGTCTGAGAAGCAGGCACACTTGGCTTCCCACAAAATAAAAAAGGATCTTTCAGAGCACAGCTTAACCACTGCACTGGGGTATGGCCAATAAAATACCTTTGGAAGTCTCTTACCATACAGAAAGATGTTACAGCCACTTCATAATTGCAGCATCAGGTAATTCATTTTGCACTGGTTAGTGTTTTATGGCACTCTAAGAAGTACCTGTGGTGGCTTGATAAGTTTCAGCTGAGTCACATGATCAGAGCACAGCACTGAAGTCAGAATGATGCCAATGGCAGGAGAGGAAGCATTTGTCAGACTTCCTATCATTAATAAGAACATAAGGATAGCTATACAATTTCCTCACTAACCTTAGAGAAAGTACCTCAAAAACACAGCTTTGCCAATAAACACAGATATTTGAATCATTGTCCTAAAAAGTGCTACTGAAATCACACAGAAACATTAATGTTTTAATAATTCCCCCCATTTGGTATGGCAGGAAATGATCAAAGGGATCCAAACCAGGTTCTCAAGCTTTCATTCGGTTCAGCTTTTAATAGAGGTGTAATCTCAGCTTGGAACGTCTTATTTCTTCTACCTAAGGCCTTGCACTCCAAAACCTATAGATTTTTCAGAACCACACATTCTCTGGTTTGTTCACTCAGGGCCTCGTTCCGACTCTTTATAACAAATGAATAAATTCCAACCTTGTACAGTTAACAAAGACGATCTCCGAGCACTCCACACACACACAGACACACACACACACACACGAGCGCACATGCATGCAGTCTTCCTCTCTCTTGCCCTCTAGGCTGGCTGCTGAGTTATGGAAGGGCAGCAGCGCGGCTGTCAGTCAGCGCGCGGGAGGCCACGCCGGCCTCCGGGCTAATCTCACCACGCCGTCCGCAAGCACGTGCAGTTACCAGCAGAGACGCCGCTACACGGCTCCCACGCCACCGCTGACAAGGGTCTCATTAAAGCGTTATCCCTTTTTTAAATATATACGTAATGACGATGTCAGGAAGACGGTAATGTAAAAAAAAAAAAAAAAAAGAAAAAAAAAAGGCATTCCAGTGACAGCGTCTGACCCAGCCTGCTGGCTGAGGTAGAGGAATCTCCTGTCCCTCCGCGGGGCATCGCGGTTTTACATATTCATGCAGGGCTTTATGGCGAAGGGGAGGGGAGGGGAGGGGGGTATGGCATGAGGAACGGAGACACGCATGTACTCGCGCCGCGTTCAGTGGTTACGGCCGGGGATGTGCCGACACCGCCGCCGCGCTGAACTTAGCCGAAGCCGTGGCGCTAGCGTACCGATCTGGAGCTCAGAGGAGGTCTGCGGGTGTCAGAACCGAAAAGCCAGTCAGCCATTGTTCACATTTTACCCATAAACCCATTTGTCCTGCTTCTGTTATTCACCTTGAGCCGTTTTTGAATAGCTGTTCCTGTTTCATCTGCTGTAGTTACACTTTGTGTGGGATCTTATATCATTCACTGTAATTAATTTGCAAACTGTAGGACAACTACACAAAGTGCCCAAAAGGGACTATCACACAAAGGAAAACCCCCATTACCACCCTGCCCCCCCTCCACCACACCCACCCCATCCATCCTCTTTAATATTCCCATTGGGTCAGCCTGAAATTTCAGGTGTAATTAACAAAGTAATTACTGTAAAAGAACTCCTTTGTCAATCACAGTCTCTCACTTTCATTTCAGGAGACCCTAGCTTTCCGTATAAGCTCTTCCTCTCTTGTCATTGGCTGCATACTCACTTATAGGCTGTGTGATTGGACAGTCAGAATAGCACCTGCCAGATACAGGTAAAGTTCAGTCGTAGTGGGTGACGCAGTCTGTTTCACCCACCACGCTGGCTCATAATGTATTTTAGCTGCTGAGCACAGTATCCCACTCATTATTACCCCTCTCATCAGTTGCCAGTTTTGCCTGCCTGCACACGATGAGAGACCACCCCTTCCCTCCCCTCTTTACACACAGACATGACAGCTACGGCAAATAAGCGTGTGTGGCTTTCTCTTTGTGCTACAACACAATAATGGACAGCAAAAACAAAAATATACTGCATTTGTGCAGCCAGTTCCGCAGCTGACCGCAAACATCGTAGGATATCAAAATATCCAAATATCACAAACAAAAAGGGCATATAATCCTTTCCAAAAGTCCAAAGGTGCTGTTGGAAAGAAGCAAGGCAAAGCAGTGGGGTTTCTCTGACCAAGGTAAGCATGGAAAAAGAGAAGATCAGTTGATGACATTGTAGCGATGCAATAAATGCATCCCAATTCACACCTTGCCATGCATTTATTGTGCACTATATATTGCAAAGGTACTGTACTTATCAAGTAACAAGAAGTTAATTGTGCACTTTAATTTAAATAGCTAGCTGGATAATGGCGTCAAGGATGAAGCTGAACTGTACTTCTTCTAGGCAGCTGGTATCTTGATAGTTGCTAACTGCCATTGTTAGTCAAAGAGATTTATGAAGCTGGATGGCCAATTTTGTATTTGTATATCAGGGGTGGCGGAGGGCAGTTGTGCTACCACCACCATAACAGTAGGAAAGCTAATAATATAATTTTACCACAGACCTTCTAGCTGCGCCTCATCTATTTCAATAATCCCTTTTAACTTTGCAAAGACAACTACATTACGAAGGGTACCAAGACTTTCAGAGTGAGATTTTATAACCATGTAATAAAAAAGACGATAAACACAGCCATACGTGCACTTTGCACTTTTAATTCTACACAAGTTTCCCCAAATAAGGTCATCTGTTAAATCGTAATTACAATGTAAAAGGAGAGAGAAAAAAAAGTGTAATAGTTTTATTGATCGTCCACCGCCTCAACTGGCAGCATATATAAATAAACGGGCTCCGCAGAAGCCGCGCTCAGATTGCGTTGGCTTGCCTTTAGCCAATTAGTTAGAGCTTAAATAAGAGCGCGCGCTTGGCGCGCGTACTTCCCCACGCAGCGCTCCTGATGCAAGTATAATTGAGGTCGGCTCCTGCCCTGCAGCCGCAGGCTCAACTGCACGGCCTGGCGCGTCTTCACAAAAGGAAAGCCCCCACGAGGACTGCAACAACCGCATTTCATCCTTCTCTTTAATAAGGCGGCTCCTGCCTCCACCGCATATTCCGGCGCTCTCTCAGCTACTTCAGTTGGTCTTCGCATTAATTAAAAGCAGGCTACGACGACGGTTCCTGGGATCGATGGTGAGCATTCGCAAACTGCGCTCACATTTTAATGAAACCGATTTTTACTGATCAGCATCACAATTGTGATTCTTAAACAAATCATTTATTCATTCAGATTTATTGCTTGTTATTCACAATGATTCTGGGTAGCCCTACTGGATATAAAATAAGTTGATTCTGTTAGCTTGCTGTGACTTTGATTTTTTTCCCCTCTCCTTTAGATCTGTACCCTTGTGCATTGCCGATTCATACTGAAAGCACATCTTACACTTTCTGCGCATGCGAAGCAGGCTAATGGCCATGTATCCAGAACAAAGCAGAGTAACACAGTGACAAACGATAATTGCGAAGCCTAGGTAATAAATAAAAGCGCCAGGCAATTCATTTGTGGTGGTTTTCATCCGTTTAAATCAACTCCTAATTAGTGTACCTCTGATAAAGTCATGAGGCTTGTTGAGAAAAGCCGGTTTTTCTCCTGACACCTATAGTACACTTTTGTATTGTGTATTCGCATTTTATAAATCCAGTCAGTTTCCTTCTCCCACTGGACACCCCCTGAACAAACTTGGGGCAATTACTGTACTGCATAGCTTAATTCCTCTCTCTTTCTCTCTCTCTCTGCCCAGCTTTCTCTCTCTCTCTCTCGCTCTTTCTCTCTCTCAAGCATATGTTTGTGTTGTTGTGGTTTGCAGTAAACAGAAATTACTAAATGACAAAAAGGGCCTGCTTTAATGGAGTTTCTCCACAGGACATCTCATTTAATGTTAGTACTGAAGTCTGTTTATATAATTACTTTACATTTTCTCCTTTGCTCTGTATCACTTATGCAAACACAATCATTAAAATGTATTTAATTGTAACAGAGAGATGAGTGCAATGTTCTGCGGGCCTTAAAATACCAGGGCTCAGGTTCACAGCTAAGGCAGCACAGAAGGAATGCATCAGCTTATCGTGTTGTTATTAAGAAAAGTAAATTGGTCTTGGAAGTGCAATTTTCATGTCAAACACTTTCCCTTGACGCAAACCTCACAAGCACATCCTGTTCTCCATCTGCTAATCAGTTTCACCATGTAAACACAAATCAAACATGAATGATTAGTTCCGTAAAGGAGATGATTACCAATGTGGTCATCAGTTGTTCAAACACAACAAGTTATTTTCCAGTCTGCTGATTCATAAGCAGGCATGTTAAAACAATCCTAGCCATCAATTCCAAACCAAAAAAAAAAAAAACCCACCATTTTATATGGCTGTCAAAATTGAGTCTGCACTGTGGGCTGCATAGGAACGAGAGCATGATGGAGCCCTGGGGAGCCTTTAAATTAGGGAAGAGGGTGTAGGTGTGCTGTGCAGGTGTGTTGTGTCTGTGTACCTGGACTGTGGTTTTTATGGTTGCAATAAACTCAGATTCCACCAGATGGAGCTATATCTGGACAACATAGAAGCAGAGATCCTGCCTCTCATTGTTTTTGCACAATCTATAGGCATCTTTTAAGCATTCGATTTGCTTACCTGTTTTCTTCAATTTAGACAACTTCTACAGAGTTAAGCTGCCATTTTACATTCCCTCAAAGCCATGCATAGCATAAGGACTTCCCAGTTCCACTCCCAGTTTGACAATGAGATGAAAGTACTGTATTATAGTATAGGATCTACCCACAAAGAAGGAGTTCACTATACACTTCGGTTACCTCATAACAAATGCTGACAGTATGATACAAATGCTGAGGTTATACTTATCACAGATAATATCTGGAGTATTCCAGTGTTCAAGTTGCTAGGAAACAGCTGTATCGAGTTATTTAACTGCAAGACTGAAATTTCAAAATCACATGGATTTTGCTTAACGCTTATGTACTATGGCCGTTTCTATGTCAATAACAATGTGGAAAATATGCACAAAAATGTGACACTGCAGAAATAATATTTAAGCACCCACTTCATTTTAGCCCAAGTGTGTGTGATTTCTCTGGATCATGTAAAACAGAATCTACCAATGCGAATGTGCTCAGGATGTGAAGTTTTCAGCTTAATCTTCGAGAAGTAGCAGTACAATTGTAGCCATTTTAATTTTTGTAAATGCATAGTCAAATCAGAGAAATTATTCATAAATTTCAATTTTGTGTTAGACATGGAATGCTATGCAAATGAAAAAGCCTTTTCAGTCGTGTAGCAAAGTTAACAATGGGAAACCGTCCCCGCTGTTATCTGAGGGGGAGCGTAAAAGTCCCATCACATGTCCTGCTTCAACAATGACAAGCGCTCATGAGCTCCTACGCGCAGTTCAAAACCGACATCCCGCTGTTCTCAGAGAAACGAGCCACTCGTGTAATGGCGAATGCTTTCGCTTCACATTCACAGAGGCCACTGAATCCAAAAGGTTGCCGACAATGTTTTGCCGTAACAGAGTATTCCTCAGCGCTGGGCAGCGGCAGCGTGCAAAACCTGATCCGAGGCTCAGTCAGGGAGCAAAGCCCAGCAGGGGCGAGAGCCGGGCGGACCCAGGTGGTGGAGGCAGTGAAAAGTTGCACCTCGGCGGACAGATCACCTGGTCCAGCAACAGGAACAGCACGTTCCCGCCGAAAGACCGGAGGGGTGGAACAGCCAGGCGAGTCCCGCGCTCCAGTCTCCCACATTCCACTCATCACCCAACGGAAGGAAACATCAAAACTACGGAGTGTGTACATCAAAACTACGGTGTGTGTACATCAAAACTACGGAGTGTGTACATCAAAACTACGGAGTGTGTACATCAAAACTACGAAGTGTGTACATCAAAACTACGGAGCAGCAGAAACGCTGCCCGTGAGGTGGAGACAGCAAATGGACCCGATCGCTGGAGGTCTCCCGGAGCCGAGCCGTGGTACTTAGACACGCCTTTCATGCCACGTGGAGCCGGAGCCCAGTTCACCAGAGAGAGCGGTGAAGGAAAGGGCATGGTGCCAAACGTGCGGTTTCCTAAGAGCAGAACATTATCCAGTTACAAAGCCGCCATTACGCTTAATGAAAATAAATGCCCGTCCGACGGGTTTATTGGGTTTCAGGGCGTACCGTCGGAAACGCGTTCAGAACCAATTTCGTCCGCGGGTCGTAAGTTATTCTGACGGGGGCAAGGAGCGGTTTAGGAAACAGTGCTTTAATGGCGCCTTTAACCTGCCGGTAACTGGCCTCGGGACAGGACGGGAAACGGAGACCGGAACGGCAGCGGCACGCGGTTACGGTCTGCGGCATCTGACGCGCCATTGGTCATCTCTGATCACGACAGGGTCAGAGGGGATTGGGGGAGGGGGTCCGCACATTGGGAGCCATTGAACAAAACCGATGCAGAGCAGAGCCGGCCCCTCCAGGACCGTAAAGGTAGCGGCTGACGCGTGACCGGCAGGCTGTCTGTTAAAACAATAACGGCCACTGGCATAACTTACTCTGTGAAAGAAGTCGTCTGAAGTCCAGCGTAATGACGGGGCAAGATATCCTTTCAGATTAAAATGAATCATATCTATAAGTAGATATGATAAAGGGCCTGGTAGAAAGGAGTATTTGTATTAATGAGTGTTCACCCCCCCCCCTTTTCCAGAAGGCTCTAACAGTAGGGAGGAGAGCAGAAGGACCGGCAGCTCGATGGAATATTCCTCAGGTGGTGCCGCACGCAAACTGCACCAGCTCAATAAATACTGCAGTCGAGCCCTCCCCTCCACCACTCCCCTGATGCACATGATGAAAGAACTCTGTATAATATATCTGAGCGTGTCATTATTTCATAATTCAGTACAGACAGGGGGGCATGCAAAGCAAAATGAATTCTGATACTCAAGTGGAGACTGAAGAATCTTCACCCCCCCCCCCCCACCACCACCACCCCCATCTTTGTGAAGTGGAGAGCACTTGACTTGTCATAATTAGACTGGTGCATTGAGGCTTGCTTTTGAATTGAGGGGGAGGGTTAGACTAGGTAAGAGATGAAGGGAAGTCTACCCTGTCTCTGCTTTGGGAACGTAAGCCGCAAGCCACAATAGTGTAGCTCTTTCGATGTGCCTGAGTGTGTGTGTGTGTGTGTGTGTGTGCGTGCGTGCGTGCGTGAGTCTGTGAAGCCATGTCCTCGTCTGTGTGCTGTATCTGTGTGTTAGCATACACAAGTGTTTTCCTTACAAATCAAAGAGAGCCAGAGTATCGTGGACTAAAATATGTCGCATTTCCCGATGACAGATTTGATGCTAATTGGACAGGCCTGCATCTTTGCTTCTTGTGGCCAGTTCCATAGTGAAACAGAATTACAGTGGCAGCAGCCAGGAAGCTACGCCACGCTTACCAGGGCCTTTGAAACAGAGACGGATCGAGGGGAGGGGTCTGACGGAATCACATGACTCTTACCGGTGCGCGACATTCCGCCGATCCGACGGGGCGTGACCTTCGCCGAGCGGGCGGCGGCGGAGCCTCGCGCCGCAATGTGTCGCTGAAGAAAAACAAACAAACAGAGAGGGCCCTGGGGTCAGAGCGGGCGAGGGCGGGGCGGCCCCCGCGGCGGGGGCGGCCTGGAGGAGGAACAGCGGGAGCGCAGCGGGGAGCGGGGCCGGCCTTCTGCCGTCTCCGCCGCGGCGACAGTTGGGAGGCCGGGAGAGCCGGCGCTAAGTGGGAGTGCGGAGCGCCGCTGCCCAGAACGGCGTCAGATGGCGGCGGTGGAGAGCGAGCGGGCAGCGTCTGCGCGGCGCGGCGCTGGGGCCCGCTGTACGGTCTGCCCGGGCTGTGGGCAGCAGGGACAGCAGTCTGAGCAGCGGCACAAATCAGCAGTGACAGACGTCAGTACACTAGCAGGACTCAGTAGTGGCAGAATTCAGTACACTAGCAGGACTCAGTAGGGGGAGAAGTCAGTACACTAGCAGGACTCAGTAGGGGGAGAAGTCAGTACACTAGCAGGACTCAGTAGGGGGAGAAGTCAGTACACTAGCAGGACTCAGTAGTGGCAGAATTCAGTACACTAGCAGGACTCAGTAGGGGGAGAATTCAGTACACTAGCAGGACTCAGTAGGGGCAGAATTCAGTACACTAGCAGGACTCAGTAGTGGCACAATGCAGTACACTAGCAGGACTCAGTAGGGGCAGAAGTCAGTACACTAGCAGGACTCAGTAGGGGCAGAATTCAGTACACTAGCAGGACTCAGTAGGGGGAGAGTCAGTACACTAGCAGGACTCAGTAGGGGCAGAATTCAGTACACTAGCAGGACTCAGTAGTGGCACAATGCAGTACACTAGCAGGACTCAGTAGGGGCAGAATTCAGTACACTAGCAGGACTCAGTAGTGGCAGAATTCAGTACACTAGCAGGACTCAGTAGTGGCAGAATTCAGTACACTAGCAGGACTCAGTAGGGGCAGAATTCAGTACACTAGCAGGACTCAGTAGTGGCAGAATTCAGTACACTAGCAGGACTCAGTAGTGGCAGAATTCAGTACAGTTGAAAGTATGTGCGTACTCTAAACTATGCTAGATTAATACAGGTGTGAGTGCACCCTAAAGTATGTAAAATTCATACAGTTGTGAGTGCACCACCTTGCCCTGCACTCGATAACTTGCAAACTGTTGGCTCCAAGTTCTCCCTTGCAACAACAGTCGTGGAGGTGAACCTCAGTGAGAACTTCACCCACCAGCCTATCAAGACAGAGCCACAGCAGAGCCTTCTTGACATTTATTCAATAAGACTTCAGCCTCCGGTTACCGTAAAACCAGCATTAACTCCACATTACCCAACAGCATCGCAAAACAGCCCCTATTACCATAATTATTAATGCTACTGTCGTAATTGTAATTATCCTCATCATTATGTTGAAATTGGATCAGTATAATTGATCGCTTGATTAAAACGCAGATGTCATAGCGACAGCCTGATATTTGATTGTGCCACGAGGAAGAAAAAAAAAAAAAAAGAAGAGGCGAAGAGGAGGAAAAACAGGAAGTGATTATCACCGTGCCCCCCAGTCCTCCAGACACTGGTTTTCGACGGTTCCGCCGTAGGTGCAAAGAATAATTTGCGGGAATGAGACGGCCCGGTGTGGGCGGCCCGCTCGGAGGGTCTGGTCATTTCCTGCGTGTTCCTGGCAGGACGCGACTCGCGAGCCGCGCTGCATTAATGAGGGCGGCGCGTCTGGCCGCGGCAGCTCACGAAACAGGTTTTTGGACGCAGTTTAAGAGCACATTTGTTCTCCGCGTTAGAGCGAAGACGTAAGCACTCGGAGAGCCCGCGCCGGTCAAACTATTTGTTCTTTTATTTATTTTCTGTAAAAACATTCATATTGTTCCCGCTTAGGCGACTCATTTTGGATAGCAGAGCTGTTTATCTTATTATTGCAAAACGCTTTGGGACAACAGCAATCTCTAATGGTCTTGTGACGTTTTCATGCGTGGGGGAAAAGGCTCATTTGGTTTCAACAAAAGACATCCGGTTTTTTATTTGTATCCGATTCAATTGTTTGCAAATGGTAGGCAAAATAAAGACGAGCGGCGCTTCTGTTAAGGAACGGAGCGGCCTGGAAACTGCCCAATTACAGCGCGCCGCGCCTTTCAGTAAACTGACACAGCTGCCTTCAAACCGGTGAACCAGACAAGGCTCATGTTCCCAAACAATTCAATCCACAACAGAAAGCCAAGCACAATTTTAATTGTGAGGAGGAGGGAGGAAAATCAATAACAGTAAATGGCAAGCCAACATTGGAGCAGGTCAAACAATGACTTTACAGGCTAATCCAGTTGCAACTCAACAAGCCCCACTCCTCTTGACCCCTATTATAGGGTCATTATATTAATTGTGTAAATGCTCAAGCACAACGCAGGAAAACTGCAACTCCCTTCCCCAGCTGCGCCGCCCCCTGCTGGTGAGTGCCATCCATAACACAGCTCAAAAGCTGTACCGGAGTGTGTGTATTGCCGTTTTTGAAGTGCAAGGTGTCAGTTTGTTCTATGCTGTGATGTTGCCTTGATACCTTAGCACCAGAAGGGCCTCTCCAATTGAACTGTGTCCATAAACACACACTAGGCTACAGAGGGAGAGGCAGCTCGGCCAAACCCAGCAGATACAGACCTTCTCAATCAGCCTATGCAGGGATAGACAGACCAGCAGGATGGCCAGTCTCTGAAGAGACACACCTGCAGCTACAGCTTGAAACAGTCCCACAAATTTCAGCCCGAAACGAGAAGCCGCCATTCTCTTCAGCCGGAGCGCGACCAGAGACCGTGTGTGGGAGCATTTCGATTTGAACCCGACTTTAATGAGTGCATCTGTACAGTAGGCACACCCTGGTTTGGGGTATGATCGATATTCTGTGTGGAACAGATACAATTGATGTCTGGGTTGGATCAGGCAACATATGATGCAGTGTACCATATGTTGTAATGCTGATGTTCCTGTTTTACAGCTACCGTAGGCCTACTGAAAGCAGGGTGTCACTGATATATTATACTGAGAGTACGCAATATTGGGCTCATTTTTCTCCAAACTCGTTCTTGCTTTTTTTAAATCTGGTTGTTTGTTTGGGAATGAAACCAGCGACCTGTTTCTTCACAATTACGGTTACTACCATGAAGCTTCAGCACGACCAGTCAATGAATGGATACAGATGGAGCTGCAGCACACCCCATGCAGGGATCCATGAAGGCACCCATGGAGGATGTGGTCCTTCAAGCCCCAGGCTCCAGGGAGGGGGAGGGAAGCAGGTTCCCGAGTCAGCAAAACAGACAGACAGCTTGATGACTGAAGCATTTTTCCCCCATGACAGTAATAACAGCAACAATAATATTAATTTCAAAATGCTTTTCATAAGTGGCTCTCATGCATGAAACTCGTGCACAAAAAGAAACTGAAATAACACACTGAGCGGCATCATAAGCAACAAAGGCATATGTAAAAAAAAAAAAAATTAAAAAAAAAAAAAACAGGAAAAGGTGAACAAGCATCAGCTCAAATATAATTAACTACATGATTAGTAATATTAATAATATAATTTCATAATGACATTTTAAGCCAATTATAAAAGTTAAAAGCGTCTATAAGCAGGTAGCATATAAAGTGAGTTCTGAAGAGGTAACTAAAATGGCGTCTGCGCTTTATATGTTCAGGCACGCTTGCTCTTCAGAGCTCGCACTGAGAGCAGTACAGCTTGTACAGGAGTCAAACAGCCAGTCGCAGTGACAGACCTATAGATTAACATAAAGCACTTCCCCACTCCCACAAAGCCACAGTGAACTTTAGTTTTATTTCATCCAAACCCTCCATGACTTCATTGACTCAATTAATGGCTCACATTTTTACTGTCCTCCAGACATTGGGTGAGTGATGAGGAACATTAAACTGGCCCGGAGGATCGCGGCTTCCCCAGATCAGGAGGAAGGGGGGGGAAAAAAAGAAGGATATTGCTGCCTTTGAGCGACGATGGAGCAATGTCTACCCCACTATCAGGCGGGCGCTGCGCGGCTCGAAAATGAGGCTCGGAATCGCTCCCCAGACGCCCCAAACCTTTTTCATTTAGCATGCCGTCATATTGAAGTCACCTGTCATGTCGCGAGACAACCTCGTGAATAACCTCCCGTCTCTTATCTGCGAGACGTTCGGGGGGGGGGGGGGAATAAATCCTGACGAGGACGTGCGTCGACGTTCAAAAAAGATTTGGGGGTGTCAAAGAAGTTAAACACGGCTTTGAACCACAAAGAATTTTAAGGTCGAAAAAAAAAAAGCGATCGAAAAATCTATAACTGTTTTAAGATAGTGGTAAGCACATTCTGTGGAGGGAAGGCATAATTCAGTTTTTGTGTTGGTTTGACCACCAATTGAGTATTATGCATTGAACATAGATATATCGTTTTTGCTGACGTTTATGTGCAAATTTGTCCAACATTGAGTGTTACTTGGGGTTGGTCCAAGCCAAATGAGAGTGCTCCAAAACGGAAAGGAACGTACTTCATGTGCAACTCAGAAACCGTAAAAATGCAAACAGAAAACCAACCAGAATTACTTAATGCTGGTAACTGGTTAATAATCAGAATTTCTCACCGTTGATGATTTCAGATGACATCTTCAGGTTCAAAGCAATCTAGCACTCAACAGGGCCAGAAGATTTAATGGAAATCAATGATACATGAAGCATTAACTTTTGACCTTCGGGGGTTGTCAGGTGGTGAACCCAGCAGAGAGGCTTTTGTTTTCTGGGGAGGAGAGGGATCGCAGAGGGAGTAGAATTTGGATCCTGTGGTCGGCATAACTGCCAGAGCATCGTCCGGGGAGGGAGCTTCATGGTACCTCTTGTCTCTGAGGGAAAACAGCGCCTCCTCTGGTCAACCTGTCACTTCGCACCTCTCTGCTGAAGCAACAGTAGATCCCAGTTGTTGGCCATATGCCACATGTTGGCCATGGAGTATTCTGCAGAACTGATATAAACCTATATAGTGTGGTTTGGTCAGATTTATCCAGAGCAAATGTAGTTCAACAACCACTCAGAATTCTGTACATATGTGGAGCCCAACTTAGTGAACACAACAAATAATGTAGACACAACAATGGTTTGGAAAAATTATTAATATTTTACTGGCTATGATAATGAATATGTGAGTAAGCTATTTGAAAACAATAATTTGCATAATATGAGAAATAATATTATATGGTTCTTAATCAGAGGAAATTATAATTATGTGAAGGCTAAATATAGAAGTTTACAGTACTAATTTGTGTTAAGAGTTAGTGACGCGCTACTTTCTATAGGTTAGTTTGTTTAATCAGTCTCATAAATTGAAGGTTTAACAAGGTAAAACTAGTTTGTAGGTAAATGCAGAGAGCTTGACACACTCTAGTTTGTAGGTAAATGCAGAGAGCTTGACACACTCTAGTTTGTAGGTAAATGCAGAGAGCTTGACGCACTCTAGTTTGTAGGTAAATGCAGAGAGCTTGACACACTCTAGTTTGTAGGTAAATGCAGAGAGCTTGACGCACTCTAGTTTGTAGGTAAATGCAGAGAGCTTGACGCACTCTAGTTTGTAGGTAAATGCAGAGAGCTTGACGCACTCTAGTTTGTAGGTAAATGCAGAGAGCTTGACGCACTCTAGTTTGTAGGTAAATGCAGAGACCTTGACACACTCTAGTTTGTGGGTAAATTGTGAGCCAAGATGGGCTGAATGTGTCCTTATGTTTTTACATTGTATTAGTGGTATCCCTTAAATATTACAAATGCATACTACCGGCCTGCTTTTCTTCCTGGAGCCTCAGTCCTCAGTGACGTACCACAGGAGAAGGGCTGAGGCTCCCTCCGAATGAGAATGTTTAGAAGAATCATTGCACGGCGTAATAAGTATAATCACAAGAGCAGCTCATTCAGTGGCTCATAATTGTAATAAATAAGCAAGGTGCCAAAGCCCTTCGCTCGAGCAAATTATTCATAGCACTTGGGGAAGTGCCACTGTAAATCGTACCTCGACAGGGCTGTTTGGGTTGACAATTACAGTAATTCAATAAAGGAAATTACTTCCACAGACCCACGGTACATTTCCGATCGCACTTTTTGGAGAAGCAGCCCGTGCTTCTGAACACATCTGTTTACTGGCAGCACTTGACGTCCGCTTGGTAAAGCCTCAGCACAAACAAAAGAAGGCATATAATAATAATCTTGACCAATGATGGTGATCATTACAGTAGTCATAACACAGCAACAACTGCCAGGGACGATATTGCAGGAATGAACCATTTCTGGCAATAGGCATGTTGTGGGTGTGGAGATGCTTAAAAGCAGAGATGCTCAGAAGCAGTTCCAGCGGTTACACTTTCTGAACAAGCTGAAGACCACAAGATGGAAAAGCATGTGCATTTGCGTTAGATATGTGCGAGTATTCAGAGTGGTGTTATGGCCTTGGAAAAGAAATAGTTGGCTTTCTTTTTCCATAAGCTTTTGCAAAAGGTTGCAAAGGTCATCCTTTCGTCTACAAAGCATTAAGCCTGGCAGAAATTCCATCAGGTCCTGGAGGGCACGTATTCCAGCAAACGGCCGATTGTCCCAGCCATCCTCCGCGGGACTTTGGGAAACTGGCGTCCGGCGATCCAGCGGCCGCGTCCAGGCCCGGCGCCTCATCCATCCTGGGCCGTGCGAGGCTGTCAGCTCGCGCACCTTAACGAACAGCGGGGGACCGAGTTCCAACCACGTCCCGACTGGGCACCTCCCCGCACACTTCTCCCCATCTCACCCCCCCCACCAGCTCAAGGTGACTCCGTCAGTAAGAGTAATTGCCAGTCAAGTTACCCCTGGATCTCCCGAACCTGACCCGGTGATCAATCTTAACGGCGTAAACAAAGAAAGCGGTCCGCTGTTTTTGTCCCGAGCGAAGAGGTGACTCCCGACTGTCGCCTTGTCTCTCCTAAAGGGAAGGGGCCCGAACCCAAACAACAGGCTCGAGTTTGTTTCGTAACGATCACTGAGAGAGGAGGCGGGACGGAACGTTTTCTGTCTTATGGTCACGGAGTATAAAATGGGTTCTGTGTGTTTTACGAAACATCACCGGAGAGAGAGAGAGAGAGCAGAGAGAGAGAGAAGAGGAGAGAGAGAGAGAGAGAAGAGAGAGATAGAGAGCAGAGAGAGGGAGAGAGAGAGAGCAGAGAGAGGGAGCAGAGAGAGAGAGAGAGAGAGAGAGCAGAGAGAGGGAGAGAGAGAGAGAGAGAGCAGAGAGAGGGAGAGAGAGGGAGCAGAAAGATTGACATCAGAGCAGAGACGGGGCGATTCATCATTGTCCGGTGAAGCGGGGGAGCCTGAGGAAGCTGAAGGGGGCCAGTGGCATCGTGAAAGACCACATGAACCCCATCCATCAGCCACGGTCCCTTCAACCACGATTCCCGCCACTATCGGTGACCGCCCCCCCCCCGCCCCCTTCTCCCTACTGAATCTAGAACAGAGCTGCTGTACTAAATCACACAATCCTGCAATTTCTATGTGATTTCCAAATAGGAACAGATATGAGGAAGCATGCATTTGATTGGGGGGGGGGGGCTTGTGTGGGCCTATAATATAAGCATTGAAAATGGCATCTCTGTGCAAACATGCGAATTAAACCACACTTATGACCAATTAAAAGAAATAGAAGAGGCACTTAATAAACCATTTATCACGACAAAATAAGTTTGGGGGGAAAAAAGATCCATTAAAAAGTGGTTTAGGAGACATTCACCGAGTGTTCCGAGCTGAATGGATTGGTAAGTTGAGTAAACACACCATCGGGCGCTCATTAAATGCGCTCTCTTTGAGGGGCCAGCAGACGAATAATGACCATGCGTCTCCTGCTACACGCAAAGCTGGCTAATTAGTCTCTGAATTTCATTAAAGGTTCCCATGAAACCATTTTGCGAGGATTCGTTATCTGTGGCCTGACAAAAATGTACAGCGTTTAAACAGAAGCATCTATGTTTTGTCCTTTTTTCCAGTGCACTCATTATAAGCCCACGTTTCTTCTCAACTAATCACCATTCCACAATGCTTAGCGTACTTGAGCCTTGATCAATTATTAGTATTTATTCTGTACTTCAAAGTTAGCGCATAAACAAACTTGGATGCTATGAAACAGCTGAGCAGCATGCAAGAACAGAGCATTCCCTGCCTGCTGTGATTGTACCGCTTGGCCTTTGTTCTTCAGTTCTTGCAGCTAGTCTACCTTTGTTCAGTTTGGTCTTGCTCGAAGTAAAACGAAGGAATTCACAAAATCACCCTTGATGCTTTATGGCCTCTTTGTCCGAGCAAAGCAAGATGGGAATTGTGGTTCCCTAGAACATATATCATTGATATTCTGAAGGACATGGATGAACATTTAATGTCACTGTTAAATAGCTGAGATCTGCCAGCATTTCTCTATTGTTTTGCACACTGCCAGTCAGTTGTTTTTTAATCACTTTGCACTTTGATAAGAGTCAATACACTGGTCATAATGACAGTGTGTATTTACAGTTTGCGTAACAGCTTATCACATTCAAAATTTAAAAATCCCTCCACTTCAGTGCAATTGTAATACTTTTTGACAACCCCCATATAAAAAACTGAACAGAACAGCAAGCTTGCTTAATCTTCTGCTGGAGTGACACCTGTTACCAAGCCCAAGTAGCTCCATGATGAACCTCCCATGATGCTCGGCGCCCACTGCCACGCCGGTCGGGTGCGGCCGGTCAGGTCGAGTGTAGGGACGGAGACACAGCGCTAACTGTGGCTTTCCTCGCACCTTCAGGGTTCCGTCCGTTCGGAAGCTCGGTCCGCCAGCCCCGCCCGCCCCTTTCCGTCTGAGCCTCTGGAGGACCGAGGCTATACGGGAGTTCCCTTCAGCGCAGTTCTTCCGAACTCCCATCTGATCCCAGCCGGCGGCCGAGCGTTGGAGACGCCGGCGGCCATGCGGTTGGAGACGCCGGCGGCCGTGCGGTTGGAGGCGCTGGCGGCGTGCGGTTGGAGGCGCTGGCGGCCGTGCGGTTGGAGACGCTGGCGGCCGTGCGGTTGGAGACTGCGGCGTGCGTTGGCGCTGGCGCGTGCGGTTGGAGGCGTGCGCTCGTGAGGGCTGGCGGCGTGGTTGGACGACTGGCGCCGGCGTTGGATGCAGAGTATCGTTCACACCGAGAACGCCAAGGCTTTGAGACGGAAGAGAATTCTGACCACAGCAGACACCCTACGGAGGAGAAAAGAGGGCCACTGTTCCAGTGTCGCCGTACGAATAAGGAGAGACTCTTCACAGGCACTGGAGTTTTGGTGAGGGGGATCTCCAGTGCTGCAGAGTGATTGTAAAAGGGGCAGCAGAAACTAGAAGACCTCAAGTCTTTTCAAATCTCAAGTTTTTCATTTTATTTTATTTTTTATCTGTCTCCTATAAGAATGCTCCATGCCACCATGAGAGAGGACACAGCACACTGGTATGAGGCTGCTCAGCAGATTCAGCACCTTTCTTAACGCTGCCCTGTGAGTGGCTGGGGGTATCAGCAATCTGTAGTCTGATAGGTGTTTTCTAATTTGTTTACCACACTTTGCCTTTTCTTCACGTTACCAACTGCGAACTAAACCAGCCAGACCAGCTCAGATGTGAACTTCTGGATTCAATTAAAAATCATGAAACCGGTAATTAGAAGAAGGGAGGGGAAAAAACGTCTGAGAGACGAGAGGAAGGAGGAGGGACGGGAGCCGAGCAGAAGGGCGGCGTCTCGACGCCTTGCCCTCTGCGCTTATCGCCTCAGCTCTCCCCTTTCATCCCATTCGCCACGCTCCAGAGCGGAGACTTCAGAGAGCGCCAGCCGCTAAAGCAGACGTCTCACCCACAAGCCCTGAGTTAAATCAGGTCAAATGACAGGCTTCTGGAGAGACAACGGCTACTGGAGAGGCCGGGAGGCCATGTGCTCCTGGTGGTGATAAACACCGCTTTCCCAGAGGAGAGAGGAGGAGGAGGAGGAGGAGGATGGGACGGGACAGGATGAAGGCCTTTGATTTTCTCCCCTAGGGCGTACATGCACATAAACACGCATGTATGCGCACCCACATATGCATGCAACACGTGTGTATGTGTGCACACATGCGCGCACGCAAACACACTGCATGCATACACACACACACACACACACACAGAACATTCTCTTTAATCCACCATTCAGCCGTATAGGATTATAACGATTTGCCAAGATTAAGGACAGCCAATCAAGTTTAGGCAGGCTTTAAAAGTTAAATTCCAGGGCAAGGCGAAAGGGGTATGAATAAAATCGTCAAGCGCAGTCGATTAAGCTCATTAAGTCTTTGAAAGTTGCCTGTATGTGATTTAACCATCAGATTCTTTGAACACTGAAATTAATTAGGATCCTCTCTTCTCGGTCTTTAGTGCGAGATTGAGGCCTGTGACCGGCTGACTGCCTGCAAAAGCATATCAAAAACAACATGGAGGCTGAGGGGAAGATACGGCTCCCTGAATAAGACCGGCTTGCATTGTGAGCGAGGGGAAGGGGGAGCATTACTGGCTACGTCTTCATGTATTCCACCATGTCTGTATGTAATCCACAGTAGACTAGTACAACTACAAAAACTGTTTTTTTCTTGTCACTGTGCTGTATAATTGTGAAGTTTGTTACATTAGACAGAATGTTAGTACCTAATTCATGAGGAATGGGTCATGCCAAGGCAGAGAGCATTTTAGTAAGTGTTATTGTACGGAATGAAGTAGCTACAGAGACAGGCTGGCTGACAGACTGCATTTAGCCTCAAGTCTAGGGTCACAGGAGGGCTGTCACTGGTCAGATTCCAAACCCTAACTACCCAGGGGAGGAGACGGCGAGCGCAAATATTGTCACGCACGAGGAAGGCAGGTCAGTGACCATCCATTATATTCTGTTTTTGCTCGTTGGTCACAAGGAGGACCGGGGATGTGGTCCTTCCTTCCAAACTTAATTTAATATAAATCTGGATTCAGAAAATGGTCGCGCTTGTGTAATTGTGAGACCCGTCTTTCCAAACAGGCCTCAGGGACATTACATCATTATAGTGAAGAGTGACCGCAGAGGTGAAGAGTTTCAGGTCTCTGGTATTACATAACATTGAATTACTGCTGTGCAGCAGATGCTCGTATCCAGAGCAACTTGCGTCACAAGCATAAGCACAAAGATCAGGGGTCCGAGGGCAGCAATTCCCTAGAGGGGGGAAAGCACAGTCCCAAGAGAGACAGGAAGTGCAAGAAGTGCAGACTGCATTGACAGCTTGTCATCTACCCAACTGAGCACTGAACACAAACAAAATGATGCTAGTGAGCATGAAACTGTGTTATACAAACGCAGACAAAGCATCGTAGGGCAGATGTGAGCAGGAAGTGAAGGCCTGGGTGGAGGGGGGGGGGTTGTGGGAGGCGGTTGGGGGGAGGGGCACACATCCAAAGGTTGCAGAGCACAGGGGCCAAGATGGTGAGCAGGGTAAGGCTGTCTAGTGTCTAGTGTCAGCAGGTCAGGCACAAACTGGCATCTCTGAGAGAACGCTGCTAAACGCTGTGCAACTTCGTTTGCAATTCAATACTGATATCGATAATGATATCCACAACAGCTGGACAAAGATCTCTTTTCAGAGGCTCAGCTGTGGTACATTCTTGCATGTAAAAATGTTATGAAGCATAAGATGAAAACATAAAAAGATGCAAAGACGATGAGCACTATCGCACAGATTCATGCATTAGTTCTCGCGCTGCAATCCCGAACCACAAACAAAGCACCAATTGACACTACACTCACAAACGGCGTCACAAGCACGCGTCCAATCACACGCACGCCCACGCCAACATATTTCCTGCTTTCTCACGGACCGCGGACTCTTTCGGCTGTGGAGGAACAGGGGGCAGGCTACACCTCCTGACCTGGTGACTAATGCATCTTTAGACGAGGGTGCAGGTAGATAAAAGCACAGCGGAAGGAGAGTGAGTTACTCTTCATAATGGCCTCCAGGAAGGCAGCCCAGGAAAAAGCCTACGGGGAAGGAGACCGGCGGACGGCACGCTGGAGCCATCGACAGAGCGCAGCGGATTTGAGCTTTTTTAGGGTCACGCTGCGCAGCGAACCCCCCGCCACCAAAGCCCCGACTTCAATTGTCTCAAAGGGCTTTTGAAATAAAGAATGGCGTTTTTAATAGATATTTCATTTAATCTGGGCCTCTCTTTTTTAAGCATAGCCCTTCCCTTTAGTTCTTGGTGGGAAACCGATAGATTTTAAATGTTACCCCCAGCGGGTGATCTCCCGCACCCCTTCCTGCCCTTTGAAGCCTTTTTTCGGCCAGGAGAGTGCGTGCGCAGCGGCTGGACGGAACCCTTTGAAAGCCTCTTCCCCCTGGAGAGAGGCTGGTGACTTCGGGAGAGCCAGACGAGCGCACTATTGTTCCACCGCAAACGGGTCAGCGGAGAGGACCGTGTACGCCGGGCCCGCGTCGAATCAACAGGAGGAGCTCTCCTATTCAAACAGGCTTCTCCCACTGATGAGAAGCAACGCCAAAGAAAGCAGCGAAAGGGACGTCCACTATGGGAGAGTGTGGGGGGGGGGGGGGTGTGGTAGAGGAAGAACGTTAGGCGAGCTGAAAGAGGGTGAGCGAGAGGGAGAATAAAGGAGGGAGAACGTGCGGGGGAGGGAACGGCGGGCCGCGCTCTCTCAGCTCGGGCAGACGCGAACCGTTCGGCTCAGGCTCTCCCTGCGCCAGCGCCTGCAGACGTGAGGCTCTGTCTCCAAGCCCAACACGAGGCCCTTTGTGCGGAGGCCTGGAGGAGCTCTGAGCGGCCCCACTGACGTCAGACCGGAGCCGCCTCTCATTTCCCTTCTCCTCTTAGGAGGCGGCAGAGGGGAGGGGGGGGGGTGGAAATCTGCGCTACCGCCATTCGGTCTGTCGCCCGCTCTGTCTCAGCTCTTAAACGGCGCGGGAGTGAACGGAGACGGGGCTCTCCGGCGATCGTTCGTACGAGTCCACTGGGAAAGGGAACCTCGCCCGGTCACGCGGTCAGCGGCGTCACGGGCCGACCCGTAACCGCAGTGAACAGGATCCACATCCGCGCCTGAAACCAGTTAAGGGTTTAAAACGAGGCTTTGAAGCCCACAGGATGCTGACGAGACCAGACCAGTCTCTGGCACTTCCTAAACACGTGGCAGCCATAAGACATCGGCAGGGCGCTCTGTTCCTTTTGGAACTCCCCCCTCCCATCCCCCCTTCTAGTTGTAGGGTCAGCACCTTTTTTTATTCACTGTACTGCCCCCTCCCCCAAAGCATGACTACATTCATCAGCTGACCTGCGCACCATCCCCTCCATTAATACCCAAAGAGAGACATCTTAAAATGCGCTGAACAAGTGCTTCCAAAAGTGAGTCCTGCAGTCCCGAGCCCCCCCTCCATTTGCTGACGTCAGTTCCAACAAATCTTTCAGCCAATTAAAGTAAAAACACACGTTTAAGTGCTTCCGCAATCTTTGTCTCGAGACTCATTAACTGAATGCAGGCTTCGCCCTTAACCAGGCGCCCGTTCCCCGATTCTGTCTTCAGTGAGAGGTGGTTTACGCTCAGCCGCCAGGTGTCCGCAGTTACGATGCGCGCGTTTCCCGTCTATCATCTGTTACTCCACACAGAGAGACCGGCGCAGGATGACTCATATGAAATAACTGCCATGGTTGTCTGAATACTGGTCTCTCTATACGCACTCTGGTGAAAATTTGCAGAGGTGTTAGAATAGGCCTTTGCATTAAACTGCCCGCTCCAATTTAGGGGTAAAATAATAATTAGGGGGAAAAAGAGTTCAACGAGATTTATTATTTAACATGCATGGCACGTATGTTTCACTGAAATACTGAACTGTAGAGAGCAATTACTTGCAAATAGTGAATTCAAACTACAGCAGGGCTAAGCATGATTATCACGCTTGAGTAACTGCACTAACAACACGCTGACTGAAACTGGTAAAGTTTCAACACTCTGATGATGCAGTCAGTTATCCTTAACCAAGCACTCTGATGAAGCAGTCAGTTATCCACAACCAAGCACTCTGATGAAGCAGTCAGCTATCCACAACCAAGCACTCTGATGAAGCAGTCAGTTATCCACAACCAAGCACACTGATGAAGCAGTCAGCTATCCACTACCAAGCACTCTGATGAAGCAGTCAGCTATCCACTACCAAGCACTCTGATCAAGCAGTCAGTTATCCACTACCAAGCACTCTGATCAAGCAGTCAGTTATCCACAACCAATCACTCTGATGAAGCAGTCAGTTATCCACAACCAAGCACTCTGATGAAGCAGTCAGTTATCCACAACCAAGCACTCTGATGAAGCAGTGGTCTAAATTCTTTGAGGAGGGTCTTATAATTGCTGCAGTGCTTCCCATTCATGAATGGTTAAAGTAAATGTAATGTAAAAGCTGTAAAGGTATATTGATATTCTGTGAAAGGCATTGATGGTATAGATGTAGCAGGAGAGGTCATTCTGGTCCTCTGTGGTGAAGCCCACTCAACAGCCGTGTTGTTTACCAATGTTTTTTTTCCTCTGCTCTCTCACTCACTCTGCTTTTTCTCCACGCTCCCTTTCTCCCTGTCCCCAGCTGAGCGTTGCCAGGGCAATAAGCAGAAGCTCTGCGGGAGGTAGGAGAGACTGACTGGGAGATGAATGTAAAAAAAAAGAAAGAAAAAAAAAATTCACCTGCCCCAAACCCACTATCAATCCACCCCACCCCCACCGCTTAACCCTCACGGTACATTGCCTTTCTTCAAGCTTGCATACTCCCTATAAGTTTTAAAACAGATTCTCATAGTCCAGTAGACACAGTGCACACTGCATTGCACTGCTCCATAATCCACTTTTGTGGATGGTGTAAAAACAGGAATAACAAAATTAAAACCTCACTATAAAACATTAACATTGGTGATGCCAGGTACCACAATATATTCCGGGCTTACTTATGTCCATGAGGGTGGGATCTGTAAAGGCGCTGTACAGCACATTCAGCATGGGGAGACGTGTACGATACACACACATACGTTAAGCACACAAGCAAACTGAGTGCATCTGCAGCAGGACACGCTTGGCGCCGGTTTGGAGGCAGCTGTGCCCTGCGCATGCTCCCGCGTTCTGTGTTCCCATCACACCCAGGAGCTGTTTTCAGATGTACTACGCCCTTGCAGATGACCTGAAGCTATATGTGCTATCCTCCTCAGAGACACACATATGCTCTCTCTCTCTCTCTCTCTCACACACACACACACACACACACACACAAACTAGAAGAAGTCCGGTAATGAGCATGCAGTAGCTGTGTATAGTGCGGACACATGCACATGTACGTACATGCATGCACACGCACAAGCACACGCACGTACTCACACACAAGAAAACTCTTTAAAAAGCATGCAGTCACTATGAGCAGTAGCAATTACAGCACAGAATTTCCCTCATACTAACTGAATCAAAGATAGTTTTTTTGCTCTCCATCGCTTTCATTTTTTTTCTGGCAGTAATGTGATTTTTTTGTGGCCCTACTTTTAAAAGTAACTGTCGCTACCCTCCCACCCTAAAACGCACATACTGACACAAACAAAAGATAAAAATGAAATAACAGAAAATCTCTCTTCTGAAGCCAGTTGGAATGAAGCCGCATATTGTGTGGCTTCAAGTACTCATCCTCAGGCATCCTCAGCCAGTCGACGTAAAAAAGAGCACATATGTCAACACTGCCCTTTGTGTGGGTATGTTTGTGTATTTTTCTGTGTGTGTACGTGTGTGCGAGAGAGAGAGAAAAAGAGAGAGAGCGAGAGAGAGAGTGGGAGGAAGAGAGAGAGAGAGAGAGAGAGAGAGAGAACATGATAGCAAGAAAGTTGAAGGGGAAAAAATCTAAAACCTTGACCAAACAGATTAACACACATTTTAATTATGGAGAGAGTCCAGCAGAACTGCAGCCACATCAGGCCACCACAGAGCTTCTCTCCTCGCTAACCAATCACCACACTTCACCAGCGCTCTCCACAAATCTCTGAATGGGAAAAGGAAAGAGACGCCCCTCCCCTCTTGGCACTGTCGCACCTGTTCCCAGGGTCCAGTCTGCCCAATAGCAGCTGTGCGGGGCCGCCCCGCCCAACCCTGGAGGAGCTACGGCAGGCAGGAGGGGGTCACCAGCTGGGAATTCTGCATGACCTCCAGCCCTTTAACATGGGAAACCATCTGGGAGCTACAAGCCATGCAGCTGGGGGGATACCAACCTGGACCTGCAGCTGAAGGCCATTCTCCATATAAGGATGCGACCGGAATACTCCATCAAACCCGCTTCCTACCCTGTATCTTCACATCACTTTTTTGGTATAAAAAAATAAGCTCTAATATGCCTCATTGCGAGCAGCTAAGCTTGAAAAAAAAGAGACACACCCCCATTATTGTGACCTTAAACCTAGCACTGATTCACCACAGGAAATTACAGAGTGCAAAGGAAGAGGGCCAAATGACAGCAGACAAATTACCATTGGAAAAAGAAAGACTGAATATATGTTTGTGAACTGATGGAGAGATATAATAATCGGCTCTCTTCCCCTCCTCTCTGGTAGGTTGCCAAACATCTGCAGGCTGCTTTGTGTGATATCATCAGGTACAAAAAAAAGGAAGAAAAGAAAGCATGAAGATTGATTACGATAATTGCAAGGGAATCCATGCAAAACTAATGTGTACATAAGCAGGTGTTAACAGCTGTGAAAGGAGCACTTTGACGGAACTGGGGCTGAGCGTGTGTGCAACACGCCACACGTGTACTGTTCATACCTCAGCACATGCCCCGACAGGCCATCACTTCCTGTCTGCGTTTGCAACACATTAAGAACATGGACATTCTGTCTATGCATGTGACACATTACGAACCTGGACATTCCATCTACATTTGTGACATATTAAGAACCAAGACAATATGTCTGTGTGAAACATTAAAAACCTGGACATTCTGTCCCTGTCTATGACACATGAGGAACCTGGACATTCCGTCGTGTTTGTGTAGCATTAAGAAACTAGACATTCTATCCATCTGTGACACATTAACAACCTGGAGATTCTGCCTGCAATTCACCTATCACCAAGTCCAGCTCCTCTTGGTTACTGTTGCTAACTCAGACAAGCAATTGATTTAATGTCAGAACTTTGCAGTGTAAGCAATAGCCATATTGTCAATTTCCGAAATACCCCAACAAGTAATTGACGTTTTGGAAAATCAACGGGGATCTCTCACTCTCTCAGCACATTTGGGGAATATACAACAATAATAATTCATTCATATGCTAAATTCTCTCTAACGTATTACAACCTTATTCATATTTGATGCTTCTTTCACAGCTTCCAATTCAAATGACCTCCAGATGAACCGATCTGTGTTAACAAACTGTAAGCTGAAAAGTGCCTTCTTTTGTCTGTGTCTTTTAATATCTGAATGATTTTGTGCAACAATCCTTGTTGCACACCACTCAATTATAGATGCTGCCAACACAGGTAGTTCCCATACTCTCAATATAACATGTAAATCAAAAAAGGGTGCAACACTATTTAAAATCTATATATTACTGAGCAAATTAAGTCGTAGCAACATTTTGATCATTCAACCTTCTTGAGGCTGCATAAGATAGTGACATTCTCAATGTTTTAGACACTAGTCAATCTGCCAGACACATGTGCAGTTCTTCATTGGCATTTAAGGTGTTAAGTGGATAATAACAATTGAAAAGCCAATTTAATCAACTGATGCATGATTTCCATAGATTTCCATTAACATTTCTCAAGAAAAACAAAAACATACAAATGATAGCTACTGCTTAAATCTCTGACGTCTGCAAATAAAAAAGAAAACGATAAAGAAAAAAAAGATCCCCATGAATCAT
Source organism: Anguilla rostrata (assembly GCF_018555375.3). Taxonomy (NCBI): domain Eukaryota; kingdom Metazoa; phylum Chordata; class Actinopteri; order Anguilliformes; family Anguillidae; genus Anguilla; species Anguilla rostrata. The sequence goes on from NC_057945.1 coordinate 16,494,129, forward strand.
ATAGAATTCTCCCAAATGACCAAGAACTCAATTGAACCGATTTTTACAGTGTGTAACTCAATCGCTAGGGCTTCGCCAGGTGGTCGCAAGGTGATTGTAAATGACTGCTAGAGCGTTGCTAGGTGGTTGCTAGGGTGTATGAGTTGGTTACTTTGGCATCACGAGATGGTCACTAGGGTGTCAAGTGATGATTGAAAAGTCGGTGAGACGTCATCTTGGCATTCATGAGAAATCCCAGTAACATTTGTTTGAAAAGTGAACGTTTTCTAGTTGAGTAGGACGTAGCCTAGCTACAGTATATCTGGGTAAAAACCTGAGCTATATTGGGAGTAACCTAGTCTGTTTATGTCAAAACGTCTCTCAACCTAGATTTCCACCCCTCCAGACATCTATATTCTGGCTTTTGCTCACTGGGATTTGTCTTTGCTGGTTCTGGGACTTTTCAAAAGGGACTCCCTTCAATATTTCCGGCTAGCAGGTGCCTGCAATACAGGTACTCAAAGCACAGCATTTCACCATTCCGTGTGACTCAATTTATACGTTTTCTAATGACTTTCAGTCAGCCACTGCAATATTTCCAATGGTTTCAATGCACCTACACTGAGCTGCTTGTCTGAGGTCAACCCACACAGTAACAGTTGCTAGTGTACGACTGGACAGTTTCTGGTTTAGGGAGGGCCTAGTGATAGGCTGCGACACATTAAGAACCTGGAGACATCCTCTCTTTGTTTGTGAAACATTAAAAACCTGGACATTCTGTCTGCATTTGGAAAACTTTAAAAACTTGGACATTCTGTCTGGATTTGGGAAATATTAAAAACTTGGACATTCTGTCTGCATTTGTGACACATTTAAGAACTTAAGGCATATTGTCTTCATTTGCAGAGCAATACAATTCTACAGGAAATGTCTGCAGATATGAACCAGCACAATCGGTCTCTGTGCGTGGGAAGCTGCATCACTTGTGAGGCCCTGCAAACCTGGAGGAGTAGTCTGTGTGTGTAAAGCATTACAACCCCAGGATGATCTGTGTGCATGAGGAAAGCATTAGGGCACCGCATTAATGGTGCTTCCCCAGGGTCTGTACAGCATCAATGTCAACACAGAACAAGAGAGAACTGGTAAGAGAAGAAGGAGCGATGGAAGAGAGGGGAAAGTGAAAACAGTGGAGGGTGAACACAGACTCCAGTTAGCTGTGTACTTGGATCGTACTGTAAAAGCAGGTTCTCCGTGTTCGATGTGCGTCATTTTGTCATCACAGCAGCTGGAAAATTCAGGCAAGCGCCTCTGGAATCACTTTGGACAGTTTTTTGTGCTGCGGGGGTGGTCGTACTGGTGTGACCACCATTTTTATGGAGCCTGTTATTGGTAATGCTGCACAATGCTGGTTTGATAGATGTGACAGTTTCAGCCTGATTCACTGACATACCTGACAGCAAATTAACTTGCTGTAGTCTGAATCCAAAATGTATTCTAAAAGATTTACAGCTTTTACCGTTTCGCAAGACTTCATCTCCCATCAGCACTATTTGGAATCATTACCCATCAATCCATGACCTGTGACCTTTTGTTCAAATGCTCACACAGTAGCAGGAGACTGGATTACATCACAATAATCTCTACTGTGAGCACCTCTGCGTTTCAGCCGTAATGTCCGCCATTAGGAATGAATCTAACTTTTCAGATCGGCATCACTTTCAAGACCATAAATACTCAAATCTGGCCCTCGGAACCAGCAGTGTTTCCAGTTTTTTCTTCTGCCCGATAGTCCACATAGTCCAATAATGTCACTGATTGGCCAGAGATTACACTCACCTGGTGCGCCAGGTTTAAATCAGTCCCTGATTAGAGGAGAGGAATGAAAACCAGCAGCACTACTGGCCCCCAGGGGCACATTTGAGTAACCCCGTCATAAAGCATTCAAAGGAGCTGGCCCCAGGTCAGGAGTCCCCAGCCTCAGCCGGGAGAGCCACAGGTTCTGCTGATTCTTCATTATTTAGGACTTCATTGACCAATCAAAGCATCTGATTACGCTATTAACTCACCTCGCATGGTTTCTGAAGCGGTAATTGGCTGAAATTAAGGTGCGGACATCTCACCGTTTCTGTTTAATAACAAAAAATGTAAAAACTTTTTTTATTTTTAAAATATTTCTCAGGTCTGAGGCTTGCGCTGCAGTAGCTTTGTCTATCTCTCGCTCCAGTGCTGTTCGCTCACCATGCCAAATGCACTTTCTGCGCCTCGCTTTGGCTAAAAGCGCACGCCGAATGACCAAATTGCAAAATGCAAATTGCAAATTGACAACAGGCGTCAGCCAACCCCACGGCTCCCCGAGCCCCCGCGGCGCTTCCTGCGGAACCCCCGGGGGGAGGGTTCCATTTTCCCATTTTTTTCCCCCCAAACTCGCCGTCTCGCTCTAATGTCCCGTGTCCGTTATTAGGGGTGGGGGGTGGGGGGCACCGGGATATTTACCGCGCATGGCGACGCGGTTTTCATCCTCCGCCGGCTCCCGGCTGCAGCGGCCCACGCCGCGCTCTCTCCACCCGAGCGCCGCGCTCGCGCTGATAGGGCCAGAACGCGCCCAGCAGGCCACGCCACGTGAAGCCAGGGAAGAGAACGTTTACTTGCTTTCGTTTGGCACACACTTTGGTCCAAACAAACAACTCCAAGTGCAAATAGCAAGGGTAACTGCAAGCTCTGGAGGACGCAGCAACGCTTTCCCTATTGAGCACGAAGCAGACAGAACACAGCCACGACACGAGTGAATGATATTTGATATTAAGCGCACAAACACTTCACGCACTGCCCTTGGCACCAATTAACGTTACAATGGAGGGAGGCTAAATAAAAAGGGCGATTAAATAAAAGCTATAATTTTAGCTGTAATTGTAACTTGATTTCCAGAGCTTGGATGAACAGGAGTGGGAGAGACAGACACTCGGCACACAAAGCACCCTGCAAAATGCAACGCACACATCCATGTGATGCGGAAATACAGAAATGAGCGCTCTCTCTCTCACTCATGCATGCACGCACACACACACACGCACACACACACAGACACACACACATGCACATGCATGTGTGCACACACACTGGACACACAGTCATAGAACACCCAGCAAAGTGACCTCTGCAAATTGCATTCATAATGTACATGCATGCATGACATTGCCACATGCTACCAACCCATTCAGCTTTAGGTGCACGGTGCTTTCACTTTGCTTGGGGGTGTTCCCTGGGCAACAGAACCAGTACTAATGTGGTACACCACAAACCAGAGGGGGAAAAGTCCTCCCAGATATCACAAAACAAAAAAATGTGAGCAGCGCTATATGTTTCTGACAAGGTCAATTTGGGGTTGAACATACCTTTGAGCACCCCAACAGTTACCAACTAGGGAAGGTCAGCACAAAATTGCTAAGTACTGATGCTAACTTAGAGACGGAATGAGCATGGGCTTAATATTCTAGTCACTGAAACAGAATAACTAACTGACTGAAATAAAGCACTATGCAGTTAACACACCGTACCACCTGTAATGGCAGAGTTTCAGAACATAAAAACAAAGTCTGAAATGGAGAGATTTCTGAATCGTGCTGCCGGTGCACTTTACTGGCTTTACAGCCTACTCTGCCGTATCTCCTCCCCCCCCATTGATAACTAATGCAGAAGCATCTGGGAAGTGAAGGCCTGCTGTCTATTAAAAATGGATTCCTCTCAGTCCCCATCAGCCCGGTGACAGACAGCCTAGCCTGCAGTCCTGCTCTTTTAAAGTTAATCATCAAAGTTTTCACGGTAATGGGAAAGAAAAAAGAAATTACAGCACAAGTTTTTTAGTTTTTTTTTCCCTCTTTCTTTCTCCCCCCAGCCTGGGTTTGGGTAAGCTTCATTTTCACGGTCTGCTGATCTGTACACGCGGCCTCGTCTTACCGTTCCGAAAACATTCCCCCAAACAGGATGATTCGGCTTTTTCCAGAAAAATTTAAAATAAAAAAACTAGCTCCACGCACCCCCCGGCATTTCTCTAATACTCGAGTTCAGTAGCAGCAGTAGCGGGTCCTTAAGCATTTCGGGACACGTCTGGTAATTTCGCACCGGCGTTCGGAAAGTTTCCGCCGAGCTGTGGCAGATGAGAGTGAGCTGAAGTCACCTGAGCCAGCACAAATCGCAGAGGGCACCGATGCCCTGTAGCGTTCTCAGCGTGAGTTCTGTACCACCGTTCTGTACCATCTTTCTGCCAGTTTAAAATGCTCATTTAGTTCACCTTTGGATTTGCACATGCTCAGCTACAGAGATGTACTGTACAGCACAGTCTGTATTTTGACAGTGAAACATTTTTGTTATTTTGGCTCCGTACCCCAACACATTGGATTTGAAATAAAACAACGATGGAGGAACTATGTCTAAAAAGAGCAGCAATTTCCTACATGGTTCACTCGATATGGATTGAAATGCCCTTAAATTAAGGCTGACAGTCTGCATTTAACCTCATATTCATTGTTCTATTTCACATCCAAAGAGCAGGACTATAGAGCCAAAACAACAAAATCATGTCAATATCCAAATACTGACTGAACTGTACACCTTCTCTGTCGGAGATAAATGAGAATCTCCGCACACGTTACTGTACTAGGAACCTCCACTTCACACCCCAACAAAAAAAGAGGAGGCAGTTACCATGGTAACCATGCCCACGGCAATGGCCAGCGTGTCCGAGCCCCAGAATGCAGCGGTGAGCCATGCCCGCTCTAAGGATGAGAGGGTACAGTGTAATACGCATGGAAGAGTTTGTGGAGTGGGGGGGGGGGGCGTACGAATCGGGGGCTTCGCTCTGAAGCGTGTCTGATCCAGCCTGGATCTCTGCTGATCAAGCTGCTGATCCACCACTCTGTCTCCCTGCCTGTCGCCCCACCTGCCTGTCCCAGCATCCATCTGTCAGCCGTGTGCCGCCTGCCAGGGACACGCCCCAGTGCTGGGGCCCCCCTCCGCAGACCCCGCCTGCCAGCCCAGGCAGAGGAGCCGTTTGCCTTTCAAATTTTATTATTTTTTTTATTCGATGCTCTAGAACTCTGTTGCTTGCAATTACCAGCAGTGATTGTTACACCAGCATTAAAATGTTCAGTTCAGAATCACATATTTGTGATCTTACACCTTACAGGCCCACTCAGTAATTTCAGCTGCTTAAAAAATGCTAATGGCTTACAACAAACTAAGAGACGACAATACGCTGCAGTAGTATATAATTACTCTCCTAAAAAACATAACGATAAAGATCCTCATGAAAAGCACTTCTAAAGGAAAAATAAGCATTTCAAATAAGTGTCAGACCAACACTACTTCCTTGTTCATCTTCAGTCTTCCACACTTCATTCTTCTTTGTTTTTGATATCGTGCTTTTGGAGTCTTTCAGTAGCTCATCACCATGGAAACAAACTCCTTACTTGTCAGTTAAGATACTGAAATGAATAGTTAGCAAATATTTTGCCAAATTAACCATGCCAAACTACTTTAGATATACTTGACATTGCCAGACATGGAGGAACAGCACTCCGTACGAACACAACTCTCCCCTATCTTTACACTGATCCTACAAATCACAAATAGAAGCAACATAAGAATGATAATAAGATCAGAGAGATCCATAGTTAGAATTAGGATTGTGATAGTGCATTTTGTGTAATCACTGTTAATGATAACCAGCACTATATGGATTGTTTTTTTTTGTTTTTTGTTTTTTTAAAGAGGAATTACACACTGCAATTAATGTGACTGGAATCACCAAGCCATCTGACATCAAATGACTGTAGGGAAGACACACACAGAGAAAGGCTGGAAGACCTTTGCAACCCATGTTAGATCTAATGAAAATAATGTCTCTTTGTACTTTTAATCTTGTGCACAAAGCAACCCAACCACCGCCATACACTAAAATATTGTTGTATGTGTAAAGTGGTCATGTGATTGGTGCTCAGTCTACTTCCAGTCTATAATGGGCATTCATTATATTACTGATCCATGCCATAATTAAATGTTACTAAACAACGTTTAATTAGCTATTATACTAAAAGCACACAAAGATGATTCAAGAATGAGTAAAGACTATTGATCTGCTTTCTCTTCTTCTGATTTCACTTGTTTAATGGCTGCAAATCTTTACTCTAAATAACACACTGGCATTCTGTGAACGCAATAACACCCCCCACTACATAGGCTGTCAGACAGACAAAACCACTATCCTGAATCAAGGGCTCAACCTGCTGAAATTGTACCGAGCAGGGCCATCATTGTTGTTGTGTAGTTCCCTTTAAACCGTGCCATTCCTTCATCGGTGTAATCAAAAATAACTTTTACACCAGCATTCACTTCACTCGACGCAACTGTGCTTGCCGTATTGCCCACGATACAAAACAAGGCAAAGTAATATGTATGCGAATGCCTGCCTGACAGATTCTCTTTGTGCCGTCAGCACAAACAACTTTTTAATTTACTGTGAAGTGTGTTATTTGCAGTTAAAAGGATTACTAAGCAGTTATCTTCCTCTGCTACAGAAGTTCAGAGGAATGGCACACAAGGGAGAGCAGTGGAGGAGGAAGAGAGAGAAATGTGCAAAAGGGGGAGAAGGTTCCAGTCTTATTTTTGATAAACATCTCAGGGAAAATGTAAAAACAAACAAAATCTGTTATCTTACTCGGAGTCTTTACCCAGCTTTACCCACTCATACTGTATAATTATGTCACCCCTTTTTCGAAAGGTTCACAGTCGGTTTCTTGCAACGGCAAAATTATTTTAGATAATGAGCCAAACAAGTCAACGGCCAAAAATAAATTAAAGTGTAAACAGCCTCGCATTTGTGATGCTCATTAATCTTTAGTAGCTCACCTGTCACTTCTGAAAAGATAAACTTTGGGCGAAGGAAAATTGCTCATTGAAGTGATTCCGCTGGCCTTAACTTGAGATGCAGGGTCATGAACCCGGCTCATCAGCGAATCAGACGGCGTTTTTGCTGCCACCGATGTGTTGCGCGTTTAAACCGTAACAGATGCTTGAACCCGTCAGTGTCAGAGAATACCCCGCGAGGTGCGGCAACGGCAACAACAACAACAACGACGACTCCTGCTGCCGTTAGAGTCACGCACGGTTTCAGCCACCAATAGGAAACACCGAGCCGATGCACGCCCTGCTCATGAAGACCCCCTGTAAGCAAGCCGAGGGATGCTCACGGTATCTGGATGGAGATTAAACAGATTTTCCATCCTCTGCATGGCCTAAGCCCAAATGCAGTGGATTTCCATGGAGCGCAGCGCATCGATACTCTACCGGCAGCACGGTTGCTGCTTTTGTAAGTATGAGAACAGTCAGGGAGTCGTCAAGGTTGTTTTAGGGACTTGGATGCGGCTGATTGCTCGGGAACGAACGAGCAGGGGGGGTGGTGGGACGGGTGGCGGGATGGGGGGGGGGGGGGCAGGCTCCGTTTCCGCCTCTCCTTCCCCACGGCCCGCTTGCCGCTGCCAAGTGTCTGTCACAGGGTCCGGGCCGATGTAAATAAGACCTCGTACACAAACACGGAGCCTACTCCAGTACATCTGCTGGCTGTCGTCCCCGGGGCCTGGGGCCATCAGGAGCCCATGAATTAGTCATACCCCCCCCCGTCTCTCATCATCGTGGCAACGTTTCAAGATGTTGCCCCCCATAACAAGGTCTCCCCGCATTCATATGCGATGAGAACGTAATAGATAAATCACACGCCCCCTCCCAACCCTAAAATCTGTCTGTGCACCAAAAACCACTCAAACTTCAATTTATGCTCCGTCACCCAGATGCCCCTCCTCCCTGGACCCCCTGTTCCGATCATCTTTTGATCCAGCTTTAATGTTGTTGATTTGTCCGCAGTGAAATTATGTGCAGTATGGGCTTGCATATAATGAAACTCTCAAATTGTATCGACTGGAGTGCAACAAATAAACAGCTAAATAGAGATCATTGTTGTAAACACACCATCTGTCTGAGTGCCTCGCAGTGTGCAGTCTGAGACACTGTCGTTATCTAGATCAAGCCAGCCCACTTCCAAGTTGTAACAAAAGCAACCCAACAACAGTCGCCTGTAATTTGATCAATACACTTAAAGAAAACAGAAATAGAAGCTTCTGATTAAAAATATGCTTTGAAAATACGAGTGAAAAAAGTGGGACACATAATAGTGTAGATAAGAAAGAAAATAATTATCCAAGTAGCAGTGCAACAGGCAATTAGACTGACAGCCAAACTGGGACACTAGCAAGCAGTGATTTGAAAGATTGTAGGGAACCGCTCAGCATAAAATATCCATCAGAAGTCATTACTTGATCATTTTAATTCTGGTGGCACAAATTCCAGCCATTTCATTTGGTTTGAAATATTCACATAATTAAAGTCCGCAAAGCACTCTTGGACTTGGATTTGTGTAGACAGCGTTTGTAGTGCGCTCTTAATTAGTTTGTTGAAACGTCTCCAAATGAATATGCTTGAGAAACTACAAAACTCCATTTTAGATCGTCATTGACAGCAGTAAGGGGCGTACGTATACCCATCCCAAAATCACTTTGCTGTGTAAAAGTGAGAAGATTTAGGGATAAGAACAGCAGCTGAAATCTTAGGACACTACAGCATAGTTTCCCTCAAGACATTTAAGTCCATTTGTGTCCTTCAGCATCCATTTTGTCTCCCGGATTGGAATGCCCAGTCATGTTTCAGAGGCCATCACCCTGCAGCAGCACCATCCTCCCTCAGCTGCGGCGAACGCAGACCAGCTGCTGCAACACACGCTTCCTGCTGCCCATTCTTTCTGCCCTGCTGTCCAACAGCTCAGGAGGATATGGCTCGTGGAGGTAGACTGGAGGCATCTGACTGGCCAGTGGCCTACTGTATAAAAAGGGGCCAGGTAAAGCCTTGCTGAATGAAACCGTTCTCGGTATGGCTGGATGATATGCCGTAACAGTAATTATCAAATGCAATACCAGACATTGGTACCATGGTGTGCCTTGGCTTTATTTTTTTACTTTTTCTCTTTCATTTTACCTGATGCAGTAAATATACATCCAAACTTCAAAAGCTGTGTAAAATTCCACCAGAGAAAAAACCCTCACCACTATTATCTATTAGGTGTTGATGAGACAGCGATTCAGGAGCAAGGCCTTGCAGCTTGCATGTGATTGACAAAACCCACATCACATGACCACATGGAAGCTGTACGTCCCCGCTGCGGCCCAAGATTCCGGTCGAGGTTAAAATTATGAGCAGCCCCAACGAGTATCCCAGCCACAGTCGGCACTCGCGTGGTCAGGATTCGGTCAGGGTTCTGGACCGTGGGGCGCACCACCCTGTCGTCCCCTGTCTCTCTTGTCATTTGGCTAAAAAACTGATTTTAGACTGCCTAAATGTGGACCAACACAACACCGCATGCTTTGGACAGAAGAGCCTGGCTGTGGCAAAACACAGGCTTGCCTTGTTGATCAGTTTAATTAACCAAATGGCACAATTGTGGACAAAACAATTAACAGTTGCATTTTACCCAATCCAACAATATTTTTTACAAAATTATACCACGATCATAACAGCTTTGGGAGGCTGAGGCCCTATATTCAGTTCCAACCAGCCACTGTCTGCTAGAGCATGCAACGGTGCGTATCGTACCTTCACCGGGCCGACTGTGGCTAGCAACGATGTGTAACTGGCCGCAGCCTGACCAATCAGGTGCCTGCAGAAAATTGAGAACACATGGAACATTAAATGAGCAACTTCTTTTTATATTTGAATTCAGCTGCGCATTTCATCTCCTTCTGTTTCTGCGCTCATGCCATGGCACGCCGGCATAAACCTGCCATCCATTCTTCTCTGCTGAAAACCAAGCTCCAGTCTGTATGTTTTGCTTGTTTTGAAAGGTTGTTGACAGAATCATTTATTGTATTTCAATGACTATATATGCTGTATAACGTCCATTAGATGCGCACTCTCCAACAAGAAGAGCTCACCTCTTGTAATAGCCCAGAATTAATGCATAAGAATGCAAATAAACTCAGTGAAGGGGAAGCAGCCTGTCAGTCACTCAGTGGGCAGTTAGCGTGCGGGAGCTAGCAGGACTACATACCTTACCAATGTGACAGAACCAGAGCGAGACAATTTTATACTAAACATAAATCAGACACTGTCAAGGAACAACTTATCTGGAAAATTAGTGAGCAGCAGCGAGGCACTTTGGAATAGACGCCAAGCAAGTGCGCGAACAGAAGTCAAATGAACGTCAAAATTAATTCAATGCTACTCAACAGAGATGCTACCAGTTTGCATACATAAGCACCCTACCCATTGGTACTTCGATAAATAGATCAGCCAAATCAAAATTCTGTCTCGCATTACTGTGAAAACCTATTAACAGTCAGTTTCAATGCCTAGTAAAAGTTGAATTAACACTGGACATTATACTGTGTATATAGCTTTTATAAAAGGTACAACAAATTTAACATCCATCTTTAATAATATTCCACATACGGAAGATTCACACATCTTTTAGAAGAGTACAATAAAAGATGTGTCTTCAGTATCTTTTCACACTGCAGATATTCAGAGATTGAGAAACAAACGTCTAAATGTTCTCCCCTCACGTGTCTGCTGGCGAGAGCACAAGCGATACGTCTGAAGCGACGACATCCTGCCTCCTCCGGGAGGAAGGGCCCGGGTACAGTGGAACCGTCACTCAAAAGCGCGCGGGTCCAGGTGCTGATTGTACTCCCTCTAATCTCACATTTGCCTGTCAGGCTACGCGGGGAACGGAATCCAGCGCCGGCAGCTGGGGGGGCGGCGGCCCTGATATTTAACACCGAGCAACACCTATCAGAGCGGTCTTTAATGTACGCGCGCGAGGCCCAGGGAGAGCCGCCGACTCGCAGCGCAGGACGTGCGCAAACGCCGCGCCGCACACGCGATGACAGCGCTCTGCATCCGGCCTGATATTTCATTCCTGCACGTACTGCTTGCTGCAGGCACTTTGTTCACGATGGAAGTGGCGACCTTCACGCACACAGCTGCCAAGGTCTGCATATTTTATATATATATTTTTTTTGTTTTTGTTATTTTTTTCCAAGCGCTTTGCGGCAGCTTCCTTTAAATTTTCAAATAATTGCAGTGCTTGTGGAAATTTAGCAGTCTGATTCTCATTCTACATCTTACTTAACTGCAATAATGTCTAAATCAATGTTTTGCCTAAGAAGCATTCAAGTTCTATTCGAGACACATCTTTGCATGAAGCACATGGCAAATATACTGAATTTTCATTAATAAATAATGTAGATAAGGCACAACCCAATTAAATTTAGTATATTACTATGTAATACATTGTAACAGTAGTTACAATGTAATTACACAATTACAATCCCATATTCAGACAGGAATGGAATCGCCCTCCTTTCTGTGTTCTTGTTATGTTTGACTCTGTTCCAACGGCAGACGTTCGCTAATAAACGGGCGTTTTCTGCAGCTGCGACGAGCAGATACCCCAGAATGTTTGAAAAGATGGGGGGGTGGCAAATGCAAAAACGGCAATGCACATGTCTTACCCATGTGAAGCTATCCAAACAGGAGACCGGCTGTGCACACAACATGCAGTTATATCAGAGCTGGTCTGCCTATGCTCGCTTAGGTTAGAATGAACAGCTACTCAACAGAACTGAGACATAGTCAAAGGGACATGGCTATGGCTGTATCTATAGGAAAGAATGTGACGTTTGGTTGTTGACTCGAGTCTTCAGGTGGTAAGGAACGCAAACAGCTGCGTCCTACAGTATCTCACAAAGAAAGGGCTGTGCGTTGGGTTGCACTGTCATTTGCCTGATAAGAAGTACATAATCCACTGGCAATTTTACAGTTGTTTACCATACCGTGACGCATCGCATGGTAAAAACATCAATGTGTTGGAGGACCCGGCATATAGCAAAAGTCAATAAGGCAGTCTGTTCTTATTCTTTCATTTGTTGGGTCATAGTGGAAAATGCAGACAGGGAATTTGCAGAAAATCTGCTTCCCTTAAAACCATGAACATGAGGAGGTAGGTGTACATATTAGAGATACCTGCTTATCCGTATTCACTGTCTTCCCCAGTCAGCAGGGCATTGTGTGTGTAGGAGGCATTCTGCAGCCCTCCTGTGTGTGGTTCCTTGAAAAACATCTTTTATAAATAGTACTTTCAAAAACAAAATATAAATATATATAATATTTTGGGAATGAGGGAATTAGCAAGCTAACTTTGTAAACGTGTAATACTTAAGATGCACAGCTGGCTAATGCAACTATTCGCATTAAGCTTTACAAGTTTATTCCAAATGAAAGAAAGATGAAAACAAGGAAAGTAGGCTACCAAACCAAGCTACCTGTAGCTGGAGTGAGGAACGTATGGACCTTTCCTTGTATTCTGACAACCCAGCTGTGTTGCAGACCATGGAAGAAAACGTAATAATGGAACAAATTGACGAGGAGAGTATTGTGACCACGCACTGCAGACAAATGCAAATGTAGCGACAGCTGCTGCTATAAAACAGCAGAGGTCAACAGGCTGGCAGCGGACCTGAGCAGTGCAGGGCTGCGTGGGGTGCCGGGTAGTTCCAGATCAATGTGCGCGGATCAGGAAAGCAAAGTGCCGAGTTCCTGTAGCGGTGTAGCGGGGGAGCTCGTGCGCAAAGACTATTCAGCAGGAGTGGGCAGAGCTCTGCATTCACCACCGCGCTCAGGCTCGGCACCGTTCTGCTTTTCAGCTCTAACAAGCGCTCCCCTCTCCCGTGAATGCAAAAATGGCTGCCCCGATACATTTCTATTTATAACGCGTGCGGTGCGGGGTTGGAGCCTCCCGTCTCTGGGCTTATGACAGTGACGGCATGCGCTCACCCTGAGCAAAGCAGTGATTCACTCAGCGCTGAAAGAATCTAATGCTGACAATTTAAACGAGCACCAATTTTTTTTAAAGATCTATAAAATCCTCTTTGTGTTATATGCATTGTTAAATAGAATTGCTTGAGTACATTGTCTTATTGTAAATGAAGATAATTACAGCAATGGATTAACAGAAAATGTATGACACTTCTAGACACAAAGGAGGAGAGAGATTTATTGTGTGACAGAGAGAAACTCAAGCCTCATTGTCACAGAAAACTGCAAAGTATGGTTCTACTTCCCATGCTGAACAAGTGTGAAACCATGTATGTATGTAAGGAAATTAATGCAAGAAGATTATGACCCGTACAGATTAATCGCTTTGGTATCAGTTATACCAATTGATCCTCAATGGTAGTGGTTCACAACCTTGGTCCCGGTGGCCCACTGTGTATGCTGGTTTTCATTCAAACTTAACTAATCAAAGACCGAAACAAATCAACAGCCTCCTAATTGGTGAAAGTGTGGACACCAGGCCATTAAAACTAACCATTTGGTAGATAATGAAGAATTCAAAGACAAAGGAAATGATACCAAGCCAAACCTGTATTGTGCTAATAAGTTTAAGGGAAAAATGATTCATGGACCTAAACCTAATATATATATATAACCTAATTACCTGCAATATACTGTAGCACAATGGGATTTTTATTCTTCATGGCATTCATAGCAATTTCTAGCTTAAGAGGGTAAATGACTGCTCTAAACATAAAAAGCAGCTAATTAAGAAAAATTAGCAGTTGTTAAAATTCTGGGATTGATACTGTGGTTGGAACGACACCTAGCGTACACAGTGGGCCCCCAGGACCACTGTGTATGCTAGAACCACTGCTCTATGGCATCTGTGGCATGGAATGGTTTCCAGATTAATCGCATTGGCATCAGTTGCACAATTAATCATGTGCAGCATCGAATGCATCCAGATTAATCACTCTGGTATTGGCTATTATAATTGATCATGTAAGCAAATGGCGTTTAGAACATCTTCAACACTTGCCAAACATTCCCCATTCACCTAGCAAACCCCATCCTTCCACTGTCCACCTACCCTCTATCATGTTAAGAGGTGGGTGCCAGTGGCCCATCTAAAATGCGGGACACTGTATACATGAGTGACGGGGGACCCAAAGGCCAAAATGCAGGACAGTCCCACACAATGCGGGACACTGTATACGTGAGTGATGGGGGACCCAAAGGCCAAAATGCAGGACAGTCCCACACAATGCGGGACATCAGCTCACCCTAGGCGTCAACTAAACCAATAGATTCTGCTGCTGATCATGAACTTACACATGCGCACAATGACATGAAGTGCTGCCTTCCTGGAAGTCACCAAAGTTGGCATTTAAATCCTTGGGCTTCCCTGTGTCACAATGTCATGTCTATAAATAGTGAGTACAAGGAGATGCTGTTTAAAGAAAGGCTTATGAAAACATACACTCTACAAAATTACAGAATGAGGGTTTGGACAGTATCGAAATAACACCGGTCGGTATTTTTTAGATACTATGATAAATGGTATGACCAGATGTTGGCCCAACCCCAGTGTCCACCTTTCAAAATCCCTATATTCACCTTCCACTTGTGGTTGAATTTTCAGGTACTTTTCCCATCAAATAGCTTATATTAATTTCCTAATCATCAAACATACCAGACCAACAGCTACTGAGTGACATACTGTTTCTGAAAATGGGAGCACAGAGTACATAATGTTGATCAAACACCGATACGCAAATTGTAACAAATTGTCCTAATGGTATGTGTATTGAATATGACAATGACGTTAAACATTACCTTGCATTTGCAGTAAGGTATAAATTAATTCACAACTCTCTCTGAAACATTCAAAGCAGTGGCTACAGATCTGTGGTATATTGTGGAAATGTACAGCATGCTCTGCGTGTTCCAATCTCTAAAAATAACTAGGCATTAGCAATATAAGACAATGCAGTTTAACACATTATGCTATGTGCAAAAAGTCTTTTTGCCTGCACGCGGTTCAGGCAACAAACAGAAACCGAGTGAAGAAATGCGAACAAAACTTCAGAGGTGGACGGAGGGCATTTGGAAGCTGGAGGGTGGAACTAGGGAGCTTGGGCAGGAGAAGCAGAAGGACAATTCAAAAGTGAGCAAGATATCATAAAATGCACACCGTAATCATGATGAGCCATGGCTGACTCGCTTCATTCTGAAAAACAATCCTGACGATGGACGATAGAGAGGTCGTTACAGTATACCTGTGACTCCCGATCGCAGGCCGTCGCTGACACATCTGGCCATTGTGAGATCAGAAACCGCTGGCTTTGATCACCCCAAGTGGAAGACGACAATGCATTACAATCAAATTTATTCCCCTCTTCATTTCCAATTTGATTGACGAAGGGTAGATTACATCACACTAGCTCTAACTGATAATGAGCGGTGGTCCGCATTCGACCAAGTCATTATGTCAGTCCAAAAGCGTCATGGTCAACCATGAACGATCGGGTAATCAAACTAATGAAAAAAAAAAAAAACATTGAGTCCATATCCAGAATTTATATGCTACATATTGTAAAATGTAATTAAATGAATGTATATGAATGTGTGTTATCTGACCGTGTATTAAGTTATGCATTTAATTTGATAATCAAAGCACGAGCGAATGAGAGAAATCAAAGGCGAGGCAGGAGAGCGCTAGCATGTCATTGGAATCCCGCGAGCACGCTATCCCTGGGCGCAGAGGGAGAGCGAGACAGAGGGAGAGGAGAGAGAATGTGATTCAGACCACCTGACCGGCCTCATCTTGACACATAGGATTTACTGTCAGCTCCGCTGCTGGAGGGCAATAACAGAATCAGCCCAGATGTAGGAACAAGCAATTATACTGGCCTATAGGGTAAGGACACACTTTAATAGACCATTTACTGAAGGGCCGCTGCAAGCCCCATCCACTCCCGGGCGAGAAAGAGAAATGCGAGAGCTGTGATACCAAGAGGGAGTCCAGGCTCTGGCAGAACACATCTTCTGAGCAGAGGAAGAGGGGAGGGGAGGGGAGGGGCCAGTGCCAAATTTAAAGTGATTGAAAGTCTTGCTGAAGGAAAAAATTAAAAAGGAACATAAAATGCTTTCGATTCAAAGGGGGGAGAAATATTTTTTTGAAAAGCTTTGATAAAGTCTGATGTTGAAACACATTTTTTGAGGTGCAAATACGAAAACGGTCTCCTCCGCCCACTGCAAACCCCTCTCCTTCCAAGCAACCCTCCCCCCCCAGCCCCCATCATCACCACCCACTCAGCCACAATTACATTTCCCATCCTGAGCACAAATGTAATCGCCCCCCCCCCCCCAATTTGGGAGGCTCCCCCAGTGGAAGCAGCCCGCTCAGCGGCCGAGGCGGACGGCGTGGGTTACCGTGACGATCCCTTTCTGACAGAGTGTCAATACAAAGCAATTTACGAGCACATGAAAAATCGACCCCAGATAACAGGCAATTTCTCTGCTCCGATGGTTCAGGTGGAGAAATAGAGGGAAGAGTGGGAGAAGGGGAGAAACGGGGGGACGGGGGGGCGGGGGGACGGGGGGACGGGGGCCCTGCCGCGCTGATTAGGGCTCATTCCGCTCGCCGGAGCTGCGCCGCGGGCCGAACTCCTCCCGCTGTCCGGCCCTCCCCCCGCCGCTCGCGCGGGCGTGTCACCGCCGTGGGAGTGCGTACGGGAGCCAGACGGAGGACGCCAGATTGGGGCAGATCCAGGGCGGCGGGAGGAGGGTCAAAGACCAGGAGAAACGGGGAAGATTAGCGGGAAAAAAGGCGATACCTGACAAATGAAATGTAGAGAAACACTGAAGGGAGGAGAGACAGAGAGAGAGTGAGTGACGACAAAGGGGATGAAAAAACAGAGCAGAGCAGTTTTGGCGGCTTTTAAAAGATGTACACGCATTCACTCTTTCCGAAAAAAAAAAACGAACCGGTTTTAAGGAAACATGAGCGGGACACAAAAGCAAATATTGTAAATGGGAAAGGAGCAGAAAGCACAATCGCAATCACCCGAGCGATGAACAGGGCTCCCGCCATCTTACGACCAATCCTCACTGCAGGTGTTTGGCGCTCGGTGGAGGGGGCTTTAGGTGAGCACCAAAATAATGACCTCATCCCTCTGCTATCTCACTGAGAGTCCCCCAGCCAAAGCCATTAATCACTGGCTATGGCCAGACCAGAGGTCACACCATCTCTCTGAGGACACAGCACACGCAGTGCATGATAATCTAATGCATCGCGTGTCAAAGGCAAGGGACCGAGCGGCTTCAACAGCGCGTGTTTTTCCTGGTCTGAGATCAGTGGCATGAATTCAATCAGCCTCTGTTCTTAAATTTGACTTTAATGCGACTTAAATGCAAGTGTTTTATTCTGGGTTTGTTTTTTGTTTTGTTAACAGTTGAGCAAAATTATGCAAATATCAAAAAGTTCTCTTTATACTGTGTTTGTGAAGAAGAAAAAAAATGACTTTCATTTATTTGTGAATTTAAGTTTATGATAAATGTTCGTTGAACCCATATCTAAATTTTCAGCCACTTCAAAAAAAAAAAAATTCAGTGTTAATTTATTTTTTGTCAATTATGTTATGGTTTGTTGCATTTATTTAATCACCATGTATTTACTAACCCCCTTCTCCCCTACATTTTGAAAGGTCAACTTCTTGAACAACTTTCTGGGAATTTCATAGAATAAAAAGGTAAATTCCACAATGAATCTGATGCGTAAAATGCCAAATTCTGACCTGCCAGGGTCTAGTATATGATAGAACTGTAAAGTTTTTCAGGAGGTTTGTTTAGTGCCAGCTAAGCTAAAGGGACATTGAGAAAAAGAAACATTTCCACAAAAATAATGTTCCCTCTCACCAATGGTTCGGGGTAAAATATCACTTCCATGCTGACTAGCTGGGTCAGCATGGAATGACCCAGCTAGTGGTCCACAAGACTAGATGCAGTATGGTCCACAAGCCATCACAATGAAAGGGACTGATGTGAACTCGCAAGAGATAAAATGAGGGACCAGGGAACTTAAAACCTATAGGTTTTGTTAGAATTATAACATGAAAAAAGATTAGATTCTAATACAATATTAGTGTTAAATAAGCTCTATCTAACCAAAGTCACTTTGCTGATCTCTTCCCTTTACAACAGAGTAATGCATTCATACCAAAACGTCAGCTGGACTTTGGGATTTATTCAGAAAAAATGAATACTAATGACCAATTATAGGCGACAATACCACAACAATGAAAGGAAAGCACAATGACCGGGAAATATGTCTTCATAAAACAAAAAAATCCAATATAAACCTAAACCACAATTAAAATCGGCCAGCGTTGCATCTCACAATAATTAGAAGAGGGAACGATTCCTTCAAGCCGAAGGCGAGGAAACCCAAAGTTTCTGTCCAGTTAACAAGTTTAGCGCATAGAAATACTAAGTTCAAAGAACTTAACTAACCAATGGCAGTGCAGATACTCAGTTAAGATTGGCCTGCACTATGCACAACATTGCTCATGTACAGCAGATAACATAAATCTTACATGGTAAGAGATGAAGGCACATTGCAGATTAAAGAAAAAGAAGAGTCTTGCACTAGACAGGGTGCTTTGATGCAATGTATGCAAATGTAGGAAGAAAATGTGAATATACGTCAATCATTTTTAAACAGGGTGTTAGTGTGCAAAACACACAAAAAAACCTTTTAAATTATAAGTCAAAATATGAACGTATTTTATTAAAACAGTATAAGTAAAAGTTATTAGTAAACTGTATGTGTGTTTGTGGTTTGTGTATGTGTGTGTGACCTTGGGGAGATGAAAAGTGAAGATTTCAGAGATGTCTGAGTGAGATCAGGAAAGAATCCATCACAGGGAAAAATTTGATAGATTTCTTTTTTTACTTGACTCAAAACTCCATCAATAACAAACTACTTTTTCACATTTTACTTTTTGAAAGAGCATAAATATTTTTTCCTCAAGCATACAGTGCCATTTTTATACTTTACCATAATAAACATTTCCTAATATACGTATGTTTGTACGTTACACTACTATAATATAAGCAATTTCAAAGTTAATGCTCTGTTTTTCTAACAGTCGTACATTATATATGCAGCTCCACCTTTAGTACAGTACAAGATATGTTAGGTCAGTCTATGTCAGATGTTATAAAGCACTGCCACTGCAAATGATTTATGAAGGGAAGTAAACAGAGGAAGCACAAAAGGTAGCTTTAGAAAACTGCAACAGGGGTCTCTTCCAAAATCATTCAAACTCAGAATATTATTATTTGCAAATCCATCTCTCTTTCACCAGCTCCTTTTTTTATGTCTCCTCTTAGTTAATCAAAGTTTTCATTTGTCTGCCATGGATGAATATTGATGAAGTTATGATACAAATGTAAAAATATTCAGCGTGAGAAGATGAGTAACATCTGTCCTTTAGTTTCTGAACCAAGTCTGACATGCTGAAACTTCTGAGTCAGGTGAGATGCAAGAGAAAATAGACACTTGCTGAACCTCCCTAAGAGAAGGGAGAACAGATTTCAATAAAATCTGGCATATTTTTGGCCATTCCATTCTACATAAACCAATACCAACCAATATCAACCAACCATATAATACCAGCATGTCTTTCACACAGTCTGATTTGAGTAATGTGTATATACAACAGGGGCATGGGTAAATATTTACTGAAAGGTACATACACACGCTATTTTAAGAATGCTACATCCCCTGAGCTTTAAAAACCAGCAGCACTGTCACTGAATCATGCAGAATGTTTTGCAGTAATAATGTGAGTGCATTGGTACATGTTATAAAGGATTCCCTCAAAATAATAGTAGGTTCTAATAATAAAAGCTCTACTTGCTGTACAAAAATAGCTGAGACCGTTTTATTGAATTTCCTCTGTTCTAAATCAAATGTAATATACTGAGATATAGTGAAATAAAATATATTACAATGTCACAATTTCACAATATATTCAAATGTACAAATTACTGATATTGCAGAACATTGTTTAAAAAATACATAGCAGTAAAATATATTTGCGATTATTTTATATTTTCCAGTCCACATATTTTTTTTTTTTCAGAATACAGTAGTACTTCACAACCACTGACTGAGTCAACAGCTACAAATGCGTCACCCTTCGGCTGGGTATTCACAGAAACAGGAGAAGGTCATAGAGGGATATATTACGCACACTATACTTTTAATCTTTTGCAGTGGTAACCGTACGAGTGATTGAAGAACTGTAATCAGAGGGCTGCGCATCTGAAGTATAGCTGGACCACCGTGGCCCCTGATCAAGGCTCCCGCAGTCCTCCACTAAAGAGTTTATTAAGTACAGTGTGCTTCCCTCGCCAGCCACTTCACCGCAGTGGATTCAGCTTTCCAAAGACGTCTCCATCAACACAGATGCTTAAAATCAAGTGTGAAAACACATAATAGAACCAACTTATACGTTAGCAGAAAAACCTTAACAATTCTATTTGCTGTAGGTCATAGCAGAAGGAAGAGCGTATTTAAATTTTGAAATTTTGTGAAACTGTTATATTTATGATGTTTTGCTTTCGCCATTTGGCAAAATGCTATGCATCTGAACCTTACTAGAGTCTCCGTTTCAACATTAGTGTTAACCGGCTGTTATTAAACAGAAAGACTGAAAAAAAGACTAGATGGATTTTTAAAATCTGGATTTAAAAATTGAGAGACTTTGATTTCCCCACATAATTAAGGTCATAAAGTCATTCCATCATTTTGGTTCCCTGTAGCAAATTGCCCTGCCACCTGTTTCCGCTGTTGTTGTTTTTTTCTGGAGAACAGAGACTCCAGCTGGTTGACACAGAAAGGGTCTTGCAGGATTATAAGGAATAATGAGCTCACCCAGGTATGACAGCACTGTCCATTCCGTGTCTCGTATTAAGGAGCAGAATTTGAATTTGAAGTCCACCATGTATGAGTGGAAGCCAGTAAAAAAAGATATAGCAAGCAATATGTGGTCTTTTGTTAAAATTCAAATTTGACAGTTTGATGTTGTAAGGAATTACAATAATTGCGTCATAAGACAAAGGCAGGCACAGCTCGAAAATGAAAGTTTGGGGCATCTTAGTTTCACAGTGCTTCTATGATGAAAAAAAACATCACGCTCATCTGGTTGTGGATTTATTCTAACATGAGATTCTACAGAAAGATCAGGGTCCAATAAAACACTGAAATCTTTAAACTCTGCTTGAAGGTTTAAAGAATAGTCATACATGTTTAGGATGAACTATGACATCACATTATGGCGCCACCTGCAACCTAGAAGCATAATTTCATAACCCTGAAGTCAGGAACAGAACATTGTCTGAGTTCCACTAACAGTCTAGTCTTGTTCCATCAACATTGCACTTTGTAAAGCAATGGTAAATGACACTTACTAACATAGCTTCACCAAGGAGCTACATTCATGTGCTGCTCCATATTTCGCTTGTGTAAGAGTTTGTAAGAAAGGAAGCCTCTGATTAATACAAACTGAAAACTCTTCAATATGAGCTGAACAGCCAAAGCGCATCCCAAAAATAGAAAAATGCATCAGAAAAAATAAAACATTTTGGCCAGTGCAAAGGATTATTATTATTATTATTATCCTCACCAACAAGTAGAAACACAAGGGTGTAAGTTTAAAACCAAGATTTTTGTGTTGTGACCCGATTGGAATTTTTCCACAATTGTCAATACAAAATTATCAAAGAAAGGACAATTTCTGAGAATATGTTGAACATTTCTATGGAACTAATAGTTTCTATGACTATGGCCTGTGTTCATCAACATTTGTCCTTAACTTTTACTTATTTTTCATAATTTTCTTTGTCATAATTAGCGAGTTTGTTTTAGTGATTGCTGAACTGTGTTTATGAAGAAAAAAAGAAAAAGTCTTGCTTTACCATTGGCAGATACAGATTATAGTTCATCATGATGTTCTATAAATTGCACATTGAACAGTTAACTAATGATTTTATAAATGGAGTCATTGTATGTGGGTGGATGTCTTTTGGGTGTGTGTGTGGGGGGTGGGGGGGGGTGGGTTAGTATTACCTGCCTAGAAAAAGCTTTGCTATATAATTCTTCTTTCTGTCTGGCATTACTCATTGTTTTCTCTCCAATTATACTTTCCCAGCATCCATGGTGGCATTTCATCAAAACATTTTTTTTAAAAGTTCCTTCCTGATGAGGTAAACCTCAAAAATGATTGGATGCTTCTTTGCTTGGGCAATGTCATTCCTAATGAGGAGTCTTATAGACATTACCTGAAAGCTGGCATCACATTAAATACATTGCCACAAAAGTGTTTATACTAAAAACAGTGGAATCATATGAC
Source organism: Anguilla rostrata (assembly GCF_018555375.3). NCBI lineage: Eukaryota > Metazoa > Chordata > Actinopteri > Anguilliformes > Anguillidae > Anguilla > Anguilla rostrata. The sequence continues at coordinate 16,516,466 of NC_057945.1, forward strand.
AATTTCTGCCATCCAAATCCTTACCAATCCCCTCACACTCTTTAAACATGACTTGACAGACAGTAAAATCCCCCTCTATCACTCAATACTCAGACAGCAAGAAACAGACAGAGTAACCTGCAAAAGCACGCGTTTTGGTGTTCACGATGACAGGATCGTTTCTCGCCAAGCAAAACAATACATACAAGTGGAATAAAGGAAAATGGCTCTGTTTGGAGGATGTGCAGCGAGCGGGAAAATTTGGCGTTTTCACATCAACAATACCGAGAGGTGTGTGGATGAGATGGCCACCTGCCCTCCAATAAGAGATCCTCAATGGAAGGTCAGAGTCAATCTGCGGTAAGCCCTGGTATAGTACACCGGGGTTGGAGTCTAAAGGCATAGCACTGTATCAGGTCCTGGATACAAGCCCAGCCTTTCCACTCCTTGACTACCACCCATCCCCCACCCCCAATCCCTCACCCCCCTCACCCCTCCAAAAGAATCAAGAACCAAAAACATGGGGGACTGGAGCAAAGGCGTGAGCGTGGGTGGAAAGTATAAGAGGATGAAAAGATGGGGGCAATTGATTCTGGTGCTCTCCCCTGCTGGGAGATGCACCAAGAGCTGCTGTGGATCGCTCGTGCAGCAGGGGGGTCGGGGGGCTGGGATGGGGTGGGGTGGATGGGGGAGGGGTAAGGGTTCAACCCGGGCATCTGCAGCTGTCTGGGAAGCTGCTTGGTGCCGCTGTCTCCCATTGTTCCTCTCCGCCTGGATCAGCCCTAACTGGGAATTGCCCTGCCATTCCAAAGTAATGAGCATCCATATTAAAATTGTGTAGATATAAAACTAAAAAAAACACCAAACAGAGATCGGGTGTGGAACGCTATCGTATCCACTGTCATAAAAAAGGGGAAGCCCAACATTACCACACCCACTGCAGGGGTCCACTGACATATCTGATGAGGGCTCCGTCTGTGAAGAATTTAAACGTGAGAAAGCATTTAAAGCACATTTAGATCCGGAAGGTTTAAGTTTGGCTTTCCTCTGCTCTGTCCCAGGTTCCTGTGGGTGTGATTAGCACCTTTTCATGGCCAGATAGTAATTACTTTATTTAGAATGAGCCTTCGTGCCCCTGGAGGACCCAGCCATCACTTCCAGTGTGACACTTTGTCATGAGACTTCGTCTGGCACTGTGCTGCTCCAGTGTTTCGCCTTAATAACCCAATTAACTTCAGAGGAACCTGGTTTACGGGGACTATTAACGGATCGTTTTGTGTTCTACATTGACAGTGCCCTTGAAAAGATGAGTAGCAAAATGAAAATGCTCAGTCCTAACATGGGAAATTTCCACCCTGTACTGCAGCAGTTTACCGAGAGGCCTCACTGACTTTTTGGCCTTCCATTCACTCGCCATACATCCACAAGCTGTGATCCAGTCCTCCACAAAATGCGGCACTAAAAAGATGGTATACAATGGTACTGTGAGTCTAGCAGAGACTCGTGTTGCATCTATAGTCTCTATCAAAGCTATAAGTATTTGTCAAAACACAGTGAACCCATGGGTGAAGATTAAGGGCGTATCTGAAGGGGTTAAAGGATAATGAACATGAACAGTCCGCAAAATAAACATTTTGCTCCAAACACATTCTGTCAAAGCCACAGAAAAACTTTCCAAGCATGTCACATCCCTTGGTAGTTATCATTTAATCATCAAAATCATAACGTGTCAAATACATTTTACGAATGTTGTGAATAGGAGATTTGAAATGGCAGATTTGCGACTTCGTTGCTAACATTGCTAGCATTACTGATTAAATTAACATGAACACCCATACATTATCCAAATTCTTTTTGAACAGTAATAACAAAGCTGTAATATTCAAGGCATTTTCCTTAAATGCATTCTGTGACATTCAAGACACATCCAGGAAACTAGCCAAGAGTGCTCACTGGGAATTTTTGCCCTACCAATCCTAATGTTCTGGGAATATTCAGAGGGACGCAAATTATTTTCTGGATAAATATAAGCTGCGATGCATGTGTACTTGAATTTTTTCTGGGAAGTTTTAGGTCTCGTTTTCTAACACTGCTATGAGTTAGATCAGTTATATCAGCCTCTGCCCCGCCCACAGTGCTTTATATACCCAGCAGTGAACAGTGGGCCCACGTGCCACAGTGTGCAGCTCAGTTCACAGCTAACTCCCCTTGCTCAAGGACGCCGCGTCCTCACTGCACGGTGACCCCCTCCCGGTGGGGTCTGTGCCACACTGTGATGAATTGGCGATGTGGCGCGGGGGAGGATGCCTGATGTAGGCCAGAGCCAGGGGGAGCGTGTGCCGTGGAGCGGCTGGGGGAGGGGGGGGCTGGTGTCCCAGGGTGCCTAGCTCCTGAGGAGGAGGAAACGGTCGCTGTAGGACACGGCGAGCTCCGCTCCCCCTGGAGAGGCCTCCGTAAATCAGGTCACTTTTTAGCGAGAGACGGAGCGGTTTAGAGCGCGGACGCGTGCGTCCTCCCGGCTCCGGAGCGGGCCGCGACGCGCACCTGAGACTTTTCGCAGGTGATGCTGATGCAGCGATTCATTCACACTTCCGTGTGTGTGAGAGAGCGAGAGTACCTGAGAGAGGAAGTGTGAGCAGTTAAAAGATCCTCTCCGCTGAGAAGTCCGCTCTACTGCCTCAATGTCAGTCTGTCACCTTGCCTTTGAGAAAAGAGCCAAAAATATTGGGCCACAATCCATGAAACGGAACCAATTACCTGGGACTGAACAGCCAGCGCAAGATAAACAGTCCCTAATTGGCTGTGATGTCAAAGGAGGTTTTAACACCTCGTCTACCCCTCCCTCGTCAGGCACCTGAGGTCAGCCTGCATTTAATGAAGTGTTTTTTTTTTTTGGATGTGTCGTGTCCTGGTTCCTTTAGAGATGTCCGACCTGTTCTGTACTTGACGAGCAACATTGGCAACAGGGCTGTTTGTGGCTCACCTGCTGCTTTACAGTGGGGCAGAGACGGCCAGGGGGTGTCTTACGAAGCCCATACTGGGTCGGAGAAATCAAGAAGATTGTAGCTGAACTGGTTTTAACCACCAAAAATGATGCCCTCCACAGCTAAACAGCGATCGGTTCAAATCAGTTGCAGGTAGCGTTTGAGCCCATCTTTCGGTTCCCATCAGTACTGTGGGGACCCATTTGCTTCTCTCCTGTTCTCCAGATGGGTGTAAGAATCATGTTCCCATCTTCACTCTCGCCTCTTTGTCCCTCCATCTCCTCCTCTCTGTAACATTTTCTCCTTGCAGCTCTGTCGCTCTACTATTAATATCTTTCTTTGCTTCTCGGCTCTCCTCCTCTCACTCCTCTTTTCCCCTTCCTCCCCTCTTCCAGTCTCTTCTTCCTCTCTGTAGTAAAGCAGCACCACCGCATCCCCCTCTCCCCCCGCACACATTCATCAGAGTGATTGACCTCAATCTGTCTGCTTTCATTACTGCCGTCCTCACCGTTAATTCCGCAGCACCTTGAGATAGGGAAACCGCACGCTTGCCATCCAGCCTGGTCCCCTCCCCCCGCGCGCATCTGTATTTATGCCTGTGCGAATGCATGCGACGTGCGTTTGCGAGACTGAGCATGTTTCTGTGTGTGTGTGTGTGTGTGTGCGGGCATGCGTGTACGTGTGCGAGCGCATCTATGCAAAACGCAATTGTAGGGGATAAAAGGCGGGAGCATATCGTGTCCCGGCAGCCGCTGACATGTGCAGTGTTTGAGATGCCTGATGTGTCTTAAATAATTGCCTGCGTGGCACCATCCATCATTGAGTTCTCTTCCTCCTTCTTCTTCAGGGAAGAGAGCAGAACTTTTTAAATATCAAAATGACAAGTCCAACCACACTCTTTAAGAGGCAGTGGAAAGAAAGACAAAAAAACAAACAGAAACTTTCTAAAATAAGGACAAGAGAAAACTCACAAATGACATTCGCCTTACAGATTCTAACTCAGCTAGAACACTGCGATAATGGCTGGACAACAGCACACAGTAAATAAAAACTCTCCCAAGAAACCCAAAACTGTGCTTTTTCCAAAACTTTCCCATTTACGATATATTCTACCTTAATTTGTAATCATTAGCCTTTTGAGATGCAGCTGTGCCAACTTTTCCAGCAAATTATCTCTCTGTAGCCAGTTAATTGCCCTGCATGCTTGAAGTTTCTTTCAATGCGGATTCACCGTCTGAATACTAATCAGATCGTCTGTACTTACCAAAGGAGTACTGTACAGAGTCAAGGGAGTGTAGTACTCGATACTTAAAGCACAAAAAAGTTTGTTTTTTTTAATATAGGACTGGTTAAAACAATATTCTGAACTATTATCAGAGCAAAGATAGCATTGACTGGAAAACCAACTGTGCCGGTTAACCAGGGGTCTTACTCTTACTACTGGTCCAGCTTCATTAAGAGGAACAGAAACAAACAACCGCATGCAAAAGCATCGGCTTCCATTAGAGAGCCGTTCGAGTGGAGTCCTTCTTCATGAATCTGAGACGGGACACATCCCTGAGGGGGCAGCGTGATGGTCAGCAGCTTTTGGGAGCCATTTATCAGAGGGTCACTGACCTCTACTACGACCCCCATGTTGCTCTCCAACCAGCCAGATGCTTTAAACATGTAACTGTGACTGCCAACCTGATCTGCGCTCCCACAATACCAAAGCAAGCATGGCTTCATTCACTCTGCTGGAGTGATTACAGGACTATGACTTATATATTGTTATAATATATGTTGATTTCTTTTTTTTTCTTTTTAAAGAGGAGAGCAGGTGGTCCACCCACCTCTTTATTCAGGCAGGAGAAACAGAGAGGGTTACAGAGAGAGACCGGATCCTAGTGCAGGAAGTGGCCTGGTGGGGAATCGAACCCCAGCCACACGGGGGTCATTTGTATAGGGGCTGACATTCAGCCACCTGATGGGCTTGCACCCCACGGTCTCCCCATAAGGACATTTTTAAACGGGAATCAATAGCATCACAAAGTAGCCCGAAGCTGGAAAATATGAATTAGGACATGATAGAACGTTATGAATTGTGTGTATGCTGTGTAGTAAAAATAGCACTTCAAATGTGATGTATATAAATAGAATTTACTGTAACAAATGAAATTTACTGAATTTGTGTTTGCACAGTTCCATATATCAGAACTGGCAAGCTCCCCAAGTGATAAGCGTGTGCTTTCACCACAGAGTGCTTTCACCACAGAGTGCACAGATCTGCAGTTCTCTTACATGCACTCTGTTTTCCCGCCTAGGACAGTGTCACAGCACCGCGACCTTTTCTTTCGGTTATCATTTTCCCCACCTTCAGCTCATGTGCATTCAATTGTGTAAGCATTTTCAGTGTCTCCCTGGACAAAAATGGTTTTCTGTTCTGCCATGTTGCGGGTTAAAGTTCTCTCTGCCACGGTATAATTCCCCGTCAGTACCTGTAACACCGCACATTACAATCTGGGAAACTGACATGCAATTTCTCAAAAAGAGTGCATTTCACTGTAGAATTCTGACAAGCACATTTTACCTAAAAAAAACAAAAACAAATCAAAGCTCGATGTAAACAAACAGGTGACATGCCAGTGATTACTCTGATTATTCAAAACAAAATGCGTGTGAACCTGGCTCCCCACATTTCAAAAACTCTGGGGCCAGATATCGCCAGGACTCTCAGACAGGTTCAGACTTTGAGCCAACTGATGCATGCCAAAAGGATATTTGGGAAGAAAGAAATAGCCCAAAAGAATATTTGTGCAGTACCTAAAAGAAAGAGTACATATTTCATACTCATATTTCAAGTTTAAAGATGCAATTTGACTTGAGCCATTTTGGCTGCTCTTTGCTGTTCAAGGAGGAAGTCGTTACAATGCTCATTTATTTACGACCCTGCTTTGCTAAGAGGCGGGAGGATGTCAAACACATAAATCCGAGAGAAGTAACAAACGGGCAAACTGCATATGTTTCACAGCGCGAGGGTAATATGAAATTTCAAAAATGCATGCCATCAAATTGACAGCATTGGTTGACCCAGAATTGACCCGAATTGCTTTTTTGAAAGATAATACATCAAACGGAAGTTGTGTAAACTGGTGTGGATCAGGGAGCCAGCTAAGCAAATAAACAAGCCCGATTTTTTTGGGTTATGTTCATGTTCAAATGTTAAAATACACTTTCAGAGATATGGCGGGTAAACAATTTGAACGGCACCTCTTCAAACTCCACCCTGGTGAAGAGGCCGGCCGGCTCGCCATATCGAACTCCCCCGTCTCCTCTTCTTTTCTGCCCTGATACAAACGGCCTCTCCACGGAGAGGCGCCATCCATCTACCCGCTCCTAATATGGGACTTTGACCTCCGACCCCGGCGACCGTGCGTCAAAGGGCCCATCTGCCGCCGCCGCCCGCCGCCCACCGTGGCCTTGGAGCGCCTCAGCGGATAGGACGGCGGGGTCAAGCGGAGGACAGCGATTATCGCTCGAGGCTCGCCCGCGTTTGGCCGCCATTTGTTTTTGCGGCCGCCCCCCCGACCCCCCCGCGGTCACGGCCCTCCCCGTAGCGGGCGATCGCAATTAAAGCCCCGCAATAAAGCGGCCGTCTGTCAGGGCCCCGCCCGGCTCGCCAGGGCCCCCGTAAAAAAAGCACAGCGGGCGACACGCCATCAATCCGGACTATCTCCCGCGCCCAGGAGGTGAAGGAGGCGCTTAACGCCGCTCCAGATAACGCGTAACGATGATGCGGCCCGACGCTCCCGATATGTACTGGCAGCCGCGCCGGATCGCTACGTCACCGCCGGAGCGCTGAAAGGACATTACACGCCTGAGTGATCGGGTCCAAGAACGGAACATCGAGAACAGTGAAGTACACGCCGTGGTTAAAACCTGCAAAAGCACGTCCCTCGGCCTGAAGAGACTTCCATACTTAATGTTGTTAATAATGGAAATGAACAAGTTCAAGATATTTAAGTTACTGAGATATTTAGGATACTCCCAAACTTACAGTCAACAAGAAGACTAAATTAACCTTGAGCACAACACAATTTATCAACCAGAAGCACAGACCCAAGAAAGAGGGAATCAAAGTATGGACAACGAGGTTATGATGGGCACAGGCACGATGTGCAGTCAGATAACCATCATGTGCTCTGAAGCTATCCACCCGACAACAATCATCAGTTAATAAACATGATCATATGATCACTGGGGGAAAATCTGAAACTGCCTTTTAATGGGGTTTCACCCCATTCGCCTCTGCCCCATGATCCTCTGGTGAATCCACACGCAGCGTGTGATGTTCCAGACCGCAGTGTGCATCTGCACAAACAGCAGGTCGCTGAGGCGGGGGGTGGAGTTGGGGGGGGGGGGGGGGGGGGGGTTGGAGCAGATGAAAATGGGTGTCCTCTGCACACGGAGCCCAGGGGGTGTGGAAGCACAGGCTGTGAGGCCACTGTGGTGCGTCCCTTCCTTTCATCATCTCCCTCTTCTTACTCTCCATCTATTTTGCGATCCTCTCCTTCTCTCCCCCCTTCATCTTTTCCTCTCTGTCCACCTATTGCTCTCTCTCTCTCAAAGTCTCCCTTCCCCCCATAGTTCCTCACATTTCCCCACACACACTTCTGCCTCATGCTTTTCTGGTTCTTTGTGAGAGGAAGCAAGAGAGGGATGGAGAGAGAGAGAGAGAAAGCGAGAGTGTGAGCGAGCAAGAAATAGGGAGAGAGCAAGAGAGCAAATGAGCAAGAGAGACTTAACTTCCTTTCATTAATAAGAAGAAAAGAACTGCACAAATCATCAACAGACACAGACCAAAAAAACAAAAACCCAAAAACACATAAAAAAGATAAGCAAAAAAAGAGGGGAAAATCGAAGGAGAGAGAGGAAGGGATAGAGATAGAGAGAGGGAAAGAGAGAGAGAGAGAGAGCGCTCCTGACCTGTCATTCTGCCTGCAGCTCCCCCCCTCTCTCCCCCTGCGCGCTCGCCCTGGGATTAATTAAAGGGAGAAGCTGTGTAGCGCTGCAGCCCGTGCTGGTAGCAGGGCTGAGGGAGAAAGTGGGTTACCAGAGCAGGTTCAAATAAACAGGCCTCTCACCAGCCACAGCTCTCCTTTATTATTCATCTGGGTGCACTTCCCCAGTCCTTTTAAAAATGCTCCAGAAAATCCGTTTGCAATTCTTATCAAGATTTGCGAGACCTTTTTGCGATTACTCTTTCTAAATGAACCCTACATCCTGGTCCTGCGGTCATCGGCAGTAAACGGGGGGACCGAGAAGAGGGCCAGGAGAAGAGAGGCTGACCGTGTGGAGCGGAGGTTTACGGTCACGCTGCTCGCGCTGACCGTGCCATGAGAAAAAACTATATTTTAAAAAAAGCCAAGCCAGAAACAGCCATGAAAAACTTAAATATTAAAACGCTGACTTTCCTTGATTACTGTCAGTATTTATGCCCTCTCACCACAAATCTCAAAAGTTTTTTTATTGTGAAATGTTGACTAGATGCGGCAAGAGGTAAGCGTAGGTCTGACTCGGGTGTCTGCATTTTTTATGCGGGGGGGATTCTGTTTTGGCGAGGTGGGGCGGGGGGGGGGGGGTTAGGGGAACATACATTTGCAATTCATTAGGATGGGTCTGGATTTGCAAGATATTAACAAAAGAAGACCTGATGTTGTTTTGAAAATAAATATTACATGAGGGAGTGAATGCATAAATAGATGGGTAAATAAACAAAGGTGGGGGCACTGCAGCAAACGCGCAGAGCTGCCGCTTCTGCATCCCGCGCGTCTGGCCGCGCGTGCTGGCTGGCGCCGCGGCCGACTCCCCGCTGCGGCGGTCCCTGACCCGAACGCAGTGGCGGGGCCGGCCTGGCGATTTGGGCCACGAGTGCTGGAGCCAGCTGTTGCTATGGTGACCACACACTCTGATCCGAATTAGGGCCCTGGGCACAGGTACATACGATAACGTTCTGTGCTCGTCATCATTACGCTGTAGTGGCCTGCTGCACATTATACAAACGGCCAACTGCGATAGGCTGACAGGAAAGCACGCATAACATCCCCCTGACCACAAGGTGCCATAGCTCTAAGATACAAACATAACATTTCTCACTCATATTCAAATAAATAAATAAATAAATAATAAAAAATTCTGAACAAAAGCAAATTTAATTAAACATACAAATGAATAAAATCACCATTGAGGAATAAACTCCGGTCGGAATACAATATTGAGAAGTGAAATTTGTTAAGGGCATGATTATAATAAAATGAACAGCATTTTAAATGCAACCCAGCTGACGATTTGCAAGTAGTATTTATTCTCGCCTAGGTACGTACGTATTGCCCAGGATCTAATCGTCCAGAGCATTACACATTCTCACCTTATTAACAAGCAGTGTAGTGCTCATAAGCATATCCCCAGTCTTACTGCACACAAAGGGGGGTGGGGCTGGTAAACAGAGAGAACAGCAATCTCTAAAATAACCAATGAAATTAAGTATGTAAATGACACACTTTATTAATATTAATGATGTACTGTAACATTGGAAAAGACAAGCAGCTAAGAGCCGTGCAGTGAAGTCAGAGAAAGCCTGAATGCTGTTACGAAGAGCCACAGATGTGCTGGTGAACACTGCTCTGGGCCCTGCTGCAGCAGCAAAGCCAGCTGTTGCAGTGAAAATGCACAGTATGCAATCATCGATTACTTCATAATTATTTTCAAGCAGTATTATTTCATATCTTGAAATTGTACCATCAGTAACGCAATTATAGGTGGAGGATAGTAAATTGCGTACTTACTCACAACACCCTTGACCGCTTTCAGAGCACGTATTGCCGGGTATTTCATTTTTAATGCCAATAGACTTGCAATGCAGGACAAAGCCCCTTTATATTTTGGCCAGTGTTCCCAATGGGCCGTCCTTTGTTCCGAAATCAATAGGCAGGCTATTGTCTTGGGTTAGTCGGTGAGTGCAAGGCAAGGTTTTAATAATGGCAGCATTTTTGCACACATACTTCACAGCGATGTTCATTTACATCAATTACTACAGCAAAAGCCCCGCAAAATCAATAATTTGTGTTTTTTTCCCCGCTCATAACTCGCTGTAATTCTGGCACCCTTTGTAAATGTCCCCCTTTTGACAGGAAATCAGGAAAACCTGTTTATTACACCTTTTTTCATTGCTAAACGGCAGTCACACCAAGCGCTGCTGTGCAATGCTGACTTATACTTGCACACCTTCCTTTTCAGTCTAGACATCTATGCCAGGGGTCTCTGTCACCCAGCTGGCCCCATCAGTTTCTGTTATCAAAGAGACAGACTGCTGTGATGTCACAGATTAAAAAATTCTATTTTTGACATGTGATACCAACTACATAACACGGTGCTGACTCTTACATAACCTCCTACAAATTCCTAGGAAAACCTAGCCATAGGCCAAGATTGGGAAATAACGGAGAATATTATTATTGGAGAAATGACTATTAATTAGCTGCTGGATAGTTCTCATATGATGAATGTTCTCGGTGAAAGCTACTGTTAAGTTGTCTCGTATTCAGATATGGGAAGCCATATGTCACTGCTCGCATCCAAGAAGGGTGGTGAAGCTGATGTATACGCTGAAGCACCTGAATAAATTATCACAAAAACACTGAACCTAACATCTTTCAGAAGCAGTACCAGGAACCACAAAAAACAAACAGAAGCAAGAAAAATAATGCCAAATTATAAAAATGTCTTTTTAAAAACTACAGAACAGCTGTGTTATCAGGTATGTTTGATAAATAGCAAACCCAAATTTGAATTCACATCTGAAGCAAGACTCAAATGCAGTGGGTGCAGATTAAAAAAATCTTTGACACTGCCTCGCTGAATTCAACACTTTTTGAAACTAGCCAAGTCCTGATTTTATCCTAATACGAGCAGAAAACAAAAAATTTAAAATATAAATATTCATAAGCTAAATAAAGTAGACTACATAAATAATGCATTTTTATTCAGCTAGCTAAACATTTAATATGTATTCTAAAATAGCTTTCCTGCTGGCTAATCAATAATCTAGTTAACTAACAAGAGACAAAAGTAAGCGGTAACATCATAATCCAAATGATAGGATATTTGGTTACCAGGTTATTTTAACTACACTTCCATCCTTCAAACCAAGTGAATGAATGTGATGAATCCATCCATTCAGGCTGCTGCTAAGGCCTTTCCGATAGTAGCATCTTTCTGTGCCATGTTGTGCAGTCGGTAAACTTGTGATGCTTTGACAAAGTTTGTTTTCTCTGGACATCACAAGATCAATAAATATCAAGGAGCTAATGCTTCAGATGCTTCCCTGAGGCACTGTTTAAATGGCACCACTAATGTTGTGATCAGTGGGTTAAAGACCCCCGAGACCTACAGTACAGAAGAGCTCTGCTGAATGAAATCTGGGGTAATGCACGTGAAATATGAAAATGCATATAGTATGATCTAGATTTAATAATGCGAAGGATGGACTTACGATTAATATCGGTGTTGCACATACAGTTGCCATAATTGCAGTATTTTTTGGTAATTTCTGGTTGCTCTGGCGGAATAGTATTTATTGGCTACATCTCCAGTCCTCTGCACGTGTTTTATAGTAATATGGTAAATCTATTTCAGCGTAGGTATTCCCACTCTCAAACACTCCCAAAGTAAATCAGAGCACTTATCTAGGCAGTCAATGAGAGAACCCTCTTTGCGGTTTGCTTTTTTCTTTTCTTTTTTTGGCAAGCCATTCGAAAAAGTAAAATGAGAAAATAAATCAGGGCTGAAAGTCACGTTAAGTTCTTTTCCAGACTATCCACCTTCTTCTCCACTTCTCTGCAGACCTCCCACCTAGAGTGCTAATCCCCCCCGCCGGTCACGACCATCTTGGGTGTGGGATTTGTACGGTCGCGCGAGTCCCTGTCTGTCGCGGCGGAGTCGGTCGTCTGTCGGGGCCGGCTCCTCGGCGCTCCCCGCTCCTCTCTCATCTCCTCCCCAGCAGGAGGAGAGACGGCGGGTCGGGGCTCACCTGCTCATTACCTTCGGCCCACCTGCTCCTCCGCCCTCGTCCCCCCCGCACGAGCGCGCTTTCATGTCCGTGCCAGGCCCCTGACCAATGGGAGTCCGCGGTGCGGGCAAGTGAGGCACGAAACCTAAAAAACAAAACAACAAAAAAAGACACAGTAAAAAGAGCAGCATTTTCAATCACATGGTGAAGGACACTGCGACTTGAATGCCATTGGCTAACGGGTTGCTTTCTTCTATTCAGGGTGTTTATGCAACCATGCCACAGCCAAGACAGCAAAAAGACCTTTGGTGTGTTTATATACGACATTTTCAAAAGCATAAAACAAAAGGGGAAGGAGCGGGGGGGTGGCTGGCGAGTTCCATGACGCCTGTTTTTACAACCGCATATTTGCATTCTCAGCTATGGAAGAGTGCATACGTCAAGCAAAACATTTGACCATTATTTGTACAGATGAACATTATTTGTATACCCGTCCTGTTATTACACTTCAGCCAGACTCATCACACAAATCACTAAACTGGTTGTAAATTCAGAGATTAGGCAGGGTGAAATGTTCATCTGTTTTCTTGTAAAGATATGGAGTTCAGGATGCACAGGCCCTTGCATGTAATATTACATGGCAGTAACCTCAAAGACACACGGCTACTTATTGACATCTCCTCCAAAACATAGCAGTGCTAGTTACAACGAATAAATCAAAGAATGCTACTCTAGTCCAGGTTAATATTGACGTTGATAGACCTTGGTAGGGCTGAAAAATAATCTAGCCAGTTTAAAAATGAAACAGTCAGCTAGTTATTAGCCAACAAGAAATATTTTGAGTTCTGCAAACCTTGTGCCAGGGCAGGAATTATATAGGTTTGCAGGTGGAACAGCTTAGCAGCGCCGCAAGTATAGATTCACTGGAGATGTACAACAACGCCAACGGATAGGAGACTATAATTTAATATTCTGTTTTATTGGTAGTGCAACAGGGTGTACATATCACAGCCAGAAGCATAGAGCTCATATTATAAATCTCATTCCTTTTACTACATCCATGGCTTGCCATATACTGCACAGGATATTCATAAGAGCTTCTGTCACGCTGCATATCCATATATCACGCTGTACCAGGAAGTGTCTGAGGGTTAGAAACAAGAACCAAATGCACAAAATAACAGCGCATCCATCCATAGAGGAAAAATAATACACAAGTGTGATGAGGGGCAACTTTATAACTCATATGAAATGCCACAGTGTGTTTCAGAGAATAAAAAAGGTTAAGAAAACTGAGTGAAAACAAAATTGAGGGGAAAAATAAATCCTGTGTTCCAGAATACAGTACATAGGTAATACAGTTAATCAAATATCAATTCCATTTGTAATTTTATTTATGTTATTTTGGTTTCTATTTACCGAAGAAGGTCAACTGAGAAATTAATTCCCACTTGCAGTGGCAACCTGAAAAATCAAAGTGGATAGGTGTTGCAAGGGATTATGCAGCAATCAGATGTAGGAGGTAATTTGATGGCTAGATGAAGACAGTTTTTTATCAGGATATCAGCTGTGGCATGGGATCTTTTATGACCACAAGGATTAAGGACCTCAGCCAACAATGGTTTCAAAGGACACCACCTCCTCCAGCACAGTTTCACTAATCGTGCACTGCAAAACTGGATTTTATTTTGTCCAGAAAGAAGACTGCCTCCTTCCATCCAAGTTTTTTTAAATGCAGTAAATTTGCCTCTCATTCTTTTTGTAATTATGAAAATTATACCAAAAAAGGATTCAGTTGTATACTGGCCATCCAACCTAAAATTCCATCCAACAAATTGAATGAGTTACTTTAAAAGGTTTTTTAAAAAACAGGTAGTTGATGTAACTGGATTGAAGTTAAACCACTTTTGAGCTGACCAGGGTTACATGAATACAGATGAACACCTGCATGCACACCAGATTTAGATGAATTAAATTAGATAAAGCACCTAACACTATGCTACAACATCGGATTAAATAAGAGTGCATTTTCAGTTTTTTTTACATGCAGTTTGAACAAAACAAAAATACATGTACAGTAATCATGGCCAGTGAAGCCGATTGTATGTCTGGCACAGCTCCTGTGTAAAGCAGATATTTTCACAGTACTGGCTATCAGTTGAAGACAACCCAATGAAAACATCGGCGGTCTGAATATCACAGGACGCAGAAACACAAAAATCTGTGTTACCCATTATTTTGACTGCACGGCCTTTGGAAGATGACAGAGAATGAGATAGAAAGCCCCTCCTACAACCCGTGTACACAGGGCATCAAACCAGTAACCTTTGGAGCTGAAAGATATTCTCTCTCATTGATTTCCTCAAAAGAATTACTATATATATATTGGCATTGAATTGAGTGAAAAGACACCTTGCAGGAATAGGGTACACTGCCAAGGTAAGAGACACACTCTACTACCCACCCACCCCCACCCCACCCCGCACCCGCCCACACCCGCTTTTCTCCTTTCGCTATTGAACAGAAATGCCATTCTATATCAGAGAAGGCAAGGTTGAGGCTGATGGCTTTTGAAGGGTTGGCAGACTGCTAGGCCACAAAGAGAAGCAGGGCTTGCAACAGCGTTCATGAAAAATTCATGCTGGGTTTGTGGAGTCTGTTTGCTGCGGACGAAACGCATGAAGGAAGGCGCAGAACGCCCTCTGAACCTAGACTCCAGCTCCTTCTGTGAATTTTCTGACTTATATTGAGTCGCTACCGTTGGTCTTCATCTGAACGGGATCCGTTTTGCCGCTCCCTTCTGCAATTTGGTCGATTTGATGCTCCGTACCCTAATTTCGCCAGATTTGGGTTTGGCTCCATCCATTTGGTTCGATGCAGACCACGCGTTTGTGCGAAAGGCACTTCCAAAATGCATCATTCGACGTTTCGGTGAAAAAACGTCTAATTGAACCGGAGTGACAGATGCGGCGCTTGATGAAATAATGAGGGAGAGTCTTCTGAAGGAATCTGGCGTAGGATGGGGAACAGGCTTTCGGGCCTGCTGCCGGTAAACAGCATTCCTCATGGTGACAGCTGGCAGTGCGGTCAATCTTCAGGGGCGGGGTACAGTTGACTGATTACCATCAGTACCACTTACATTACGCTCGACTCTGCCGATGTCGTCCATGAGACACCTCCACGTATCAGCCGATTTGATCAGGAGGGCCATTCCCCCTGCAGGTAAAAGTTCTGTGCAACCGTCTCCCTTCACAGGACTGCTAATCTAATCTCACATAATAAGCAGCCAAAAACAAGCCCACAATAAGCAGTCCTGTGTTTTTCAACTCTAGCCGAGTTTAAATGAGTCCAAGATATGGTGTACTCTATCAGAGGTGATTTAGCACAGACGTTTGTGAGAAGGGCCCCATTTAACTCAAACCTGCATTTTAAGCATGGCCTTACATGAAAACAGCATCGGTAATGCATAGTAACCTTGACATTTTCTTCCATCAGAACATTTTTGCATATTGCACAAACATCACTGGGTTAGCAAACCTTAGGAAAAATAGAAAATTTAATGACTTAATAATATTTATTCTTATAAAAAAATAACAGAAAACATCTTTAAGCTGTCACTTCAGTTTTCTGGCAGTGTAGTACAGCATCATGGTCTGGTTCTTGCTTATCTCTCTGCCTGCGTTTTTGACAAATGCCAATGCTGACGCACTACTGGACGTTTTAAGTGAAGATTTTTCAGAAAAGGCAATGCAGTGTATTTCCCGGATCCTTGCCATTAAGCGATAAGTAAGCCTCACAATTTGCACAAATGGCTTGACTTCGGTCTCCCTGTTCATTTGAAATATTGCAGCACAGGAATTCCTGTTGAAGAGCGGAAATTGTGGAAGGAAGCACTGCTGGTGGCAGTACTACACATCACATTATAAAATAAATAAAACTTGTAATAGGCAATTTATTCTCAGTGACGTCTCATTGTAATACCCGAGTATGTATCCCTTGTCTGTACTGTATATTTGCTTTATTTATGTAGCCTATATTTATTAATAATAAAAAATGGGATTCAGACCAAAAAAGAGAAAATATTCACAGAACCCGAACCAGAGAAGAAAAAAAAGCCAGATTTGGCCGAATCCCAAAGTGAATCCTGGACTGAGTCATGGTGCACCCTTATATTAGATACCAAAGGCCCTCATAGTGCCATCTGTTTACTCCCCCTCTATCACAACAAATCTCACCTGAAAGTTTAATACCTGGAATTATGAGCTCAGAAATTAGATACCTAAACATTTATGTGAGAAAATCATGCAACAAATGTTTCTTGCTTCTCTCATTAAATTACAGTTCCATATCACCTATCAGTTATGAAACACCTCGTTGGACAATTTAAGGGACATGCAAATTAATATTGGAGAGAGGGGTTCAGTTATGTATACGCAAAGCAGATCTATGGCTACACTGACAGCATTCCCACAACAGTGAGATAGATAAAGATGCAGTATTAATACAATAAATAATTAGGGCATCGCTACGTCATATTGCCTCAAGAAGAGTGTATTTGGCAGACATTATCTAGAGCAACTGTGGAGAACAAAAAAAGGCTTTTGAATGCTTGAACCTTTAAACAGCCATCCATTGTGATACGTTGTGTATGCATTTGTCCCCTTCAGATTGAATGGCCCTGCACTTTAATTACTCTTTGTTCATCATTACCACTGAATTTGCTTCCTGAAGAACACACTGCCTTGTTTATATTGTTGCTTCTGTTGTTTCTCTTGCCAATAGTGGTGTAATACTAACCATAACCCTAAGTGTTCAGTTCTTTTGTTGTGAACTCAGCAGTATTGTAAATGAGGGGCTCTCCCTCAATGCTTCTCTTAAATAAAGGGGTGAGAAGGTGTGAACATATATTGTGTGTTTAAGTGTTTAATTAACAGATTACAGATTTTTAATGGTTTTAAAAATCCATAAATACATAGCAGGGGATCCCAAGTGCCTGACTAAGTAAAGGGGCGTGCCACGAGCACATTCTGAGCATTTTACAGGTGGGGAATCCGAATCACCAGTAAACAAGTACAAACGATCTAGGTGGTTGGAGGAAAAAGACACTACTGAACATTACCAAAACAGTTTTTAAAAAGTGGCCATCCCAACGCAGGGTATACAAGGGACTTTTTAGGATAGGTTTCATATTGTATCATTTATGCAGGGTAGATATATCAGTAGTAAATAGTAGTACATTTTACCAGTTAGGCCACTATTCAGAGTCTTTGGCAGATTATTGTGGTCCCAGCATACCTTTTATTCACATTGTCAAATTCAGATAATTCCACTGATTACAGGTTGTAAGATTTTAAAATGAGCCAAATATAATATAATCATTAGGGACTAACCCTTTTGATTTGCTCTTATTATCCAAAAATTTACAGAGGTAAGTGTCAGGTAAAACTATCCCCACTGAACACCACACACATAGAAAGCAATCTGGAAAGGGGAGAGAACAAAGGCAAATAAAATCTAATGGCACTTAAACAAAATTTTTTTGGCATGCCCAATTCCCTCCCTAATTTAGAATGGCCAATTAGCTAATTACCACCAGGTTCAAGCAGCGGTCTCCACAGCCAATTAGGGGGTGGTGACGTCCGCAGTTCACCTCCGAACCACATGGTGTCGCCAGCCGTATTTTTCACGCCACAGGCTGAGCTTGCACAGAACTGAGCTGGAGGAAGACACTTCATTGTGCAGCTTTGGCAAAGCAGACCCCAGGCACCCAATCAACTAGTGAGGGTCACTATACAGCTATAAACTACAGGCCCCTAGCCAACTGAAACTTACCGTCCCTTCAGGGGCTGCATCCTACAGTACAGTCAGCACAGGAACGGTCCCTATTCTGTCCAAGACCACGGAGTCATCTGCGCTCTAAAACAGTGCCTCGACAGGATGATCCACCAAGCATCTGTTTCTAATGACATATCTTAGAATGTGCAAGAATCATTCCCAAAAAAACAAATCTGCCAACATTCCCTACCCTTGACTAGGGGTATCTGCCAATGAGTATCTTACAATATGCGGAAGATAGAAAAATGTCTTTCATAATATTAGAGATTTTGCACACATTTTAGTGACAAGCATTATATCGATCAAAGTAGATTTAAAAAGGTAATTAAACCTACTAAATAGATTAATATACTGAGCGGTTTTATTATGTTCATATAATAAAATATATTCAACTTAAAATTATGTATGGTGTTCTGTATGGTTAAATAAGATTGTCTTTGGCCCCTTCATACTGCAAACTGATTCTGACTGGCACTTTTTGCCACTTAGTAAAACAGCTCAAATTACAATACTCTGCGATATCATCCATGCTAATGCAACTCGGACCAAATCAATGTTGCCTAAGACTGTACAGGACTTCAAGTCAAATACACCTTTCCAAGTCTAACAAAAGTAAATCTATCTGCTCTGTTCATGGAGAGATTTAAAGCAGTCAAGCTTGAATTAACATTATTTGAGACCAGCGGTAAATATATTTTAGTAAGTGGTTTCACATTAAGGTGAAAGCATTTTTGGAACAAACCTGGGGGATCTGAATGGACTGCAGATGAGATACATTAATTGGCACCAGAAGAAGGATCTTTATATGTTTAAACCACAAGTAAATTAATGCAACATTCTCTTCCCTTCTAAGTGAGTCCTTTTCACCAGCTGTATTAATCAAAGGGCCAAGCCATGGCCAAAGCATAAAATTCCTGTGGGATGCCATTAATTGCAGGTGATGTAAAAAAAACAAATTCACCTCTAAGAGTTTCAGTGGAAGAGTGCTCCCTATCACATCAATTTCTGTAGTGAAGGGTTGAAAAAAAAAGAAAACAATATTTTGGAATTGCTCAGTTTAACCAGTGTCATGTTGAACTTCTAATACTCTTACAGTTGGAATACGAAATCCAAACATTTAACTTCAGGAGATAATGGTCCTTAAAAATTAAATGGACACTGTGCTTTTTTTCCTGTGTAGTTTGACAGGAAATAATGCATGCTTGGGTTGGCTGCCATAATAGGTAGCAATTATTTTGTAGTGTATGAATAAAAAATAAAGGGCAATATCTTAAAAGATCATCCAGTGTTCCCAAGGGGCATATTCATCTAAGCACTGGGTCTAGGTACAGCAATGTGCCCAACAGTCCGGAATCAAACGCTGTCCACGCCCGCTCTTATTTTGGATAGGAGCCCCATGGGACAATTCCTAATTGGCTGTGGTAGGGAGAGTTCAATATAGCATATTCACCAATTCATCACACAACAGCAGCCACACATTGGTTGATGCAGCCAGCCTATAGCAGCTGCACAAGATGCGCAGTTCTGCAACATGCTGGCTGTGCTCTACTCTTTCCTGACGGTGGGCTGTACAGCGAAAAGTGAAACGCGCCGTCATAATGACAGAATCCACGGGGTACGGGATCCAGACGACCAGAGGGGTGGTGATTTAGGTTGAGAGACATTTTTGACAAAAATGGACTAGATGAATCCCAGTATAGCTCAGGTTTTGCCTGTATATAGCCTGGCTATGTCCAAGTCAGTTAAAAAAAAAAAAAACATTCACTTTTCTACAAAATGTAGCCAGGTTTTCACCTGAATGCCTAGACTGTGTTTCACTGACTTCCAACCACAAAAATCTTCACGTTCATCCTGAGTGTGATTGACCACTCCAGGGACATAAAATGATAGGTTGCTCAATAAAAAAATAAAAATAAGACACTTCTGTTATTTTAGTTTCTAATTATTTAGTTATGAAAAACATTTTGCTGAGAATGTGCAAACCAGAAACATCTGTGTTGGCCTCTGAAAAACGCATAAGGAATAAGTGACATTATCGTTTAATTGAGCGTATAGGTATAGTTCATACAGGCAATGGTTATCTGAAAAATATGTAATTATGTCAACAACATATTTTTTTATAAATACTTTGCTTATTAAAACTAAGATCTAGGCTACACAAGAAAAATGTAAGCCAAACTTAGAAAAAGATAATTTTTACAGATTTGTAAAATAAGCTACATGGTTTAACACGGTTCATACATAAATCAACAGTCAGTTAGACATTGTCACATAACTTGGGAAGTAGAAGCTTGTTATTCCTTTACATCACATTTCAACTGACAAAATTGAAACTTATTAAGGGAACAAAAAGCCATTTACAATAACAAAGCCTTTAAAATTATAGGCTAGTAGCACAGCCTCACACAAATGCAATTTTATTTTAAACAAGCCACTCTACTAAAATCATACATAAATTTATCCACAATAATATCGTTCAACACATTCACACGCTTCAGAATCAGCAGCTGAATAAACGTTTGCCAGCGTTGCAGGCTTCTTTCAAATTATATTGCTGAATAATTGCGGCATTGTTCTTGTACAATCCTGAATAATTGCCATTTCTCCCTAGCCACTATTGTTACGAACCTCTTTATATGCCAATGTGTGCTGGGTAGAATAAAAGTAAGGCCTAATAAACGGTTTGCATGGAACAGGTCGAGAAAAACTAAACCAGACTAACGGGCAAAGGCACCTCGCCTCAGCCACTGGAAACTCAGGGCCTGGCCTTTATGGGTCTGAAGACTGTTCTGAATACCCGTTCATGTGTCACCTATGACAGATCTGGGATCAGTAGTATGCATGAAAACACCAGGGGATTCTGGTGCATTTTGTGCAAAACTTCTGATTCCAGATCAGCTGATTCCTTTCTCATCCAGAAACTTACATATGTATAAAAATGGTTATACCCAATCATTTTTGGGTTTTCATCAGAGGAGAGAGACATCTGAGAGTGTGTTTGAGATTTTGTAGAGATGAGCCTATTGTTAATAATGGAAGGTTCAAGTAAGACATCTTTTTTGAGATCTTTCCAACTAGAGAGCCCATTGAAGGCTCGGGGCATGATTTGCACTGGTGCCTGTCCTAAAATAGCATAATATTTCTTAAATGCTTTGCCACTTGCTGTAAATGCACCCCAATACATCCGCAGCACCATTGAATGCTGCTGTAACTCAAGCTTGACGATCTAAGCGAGGTACAACAGACCACCAAAAATGTATCTCCATGTTTAAAAATGAAAGACAAACAAATGTATTAAGGTAGAAGTTCCTCACATGTACGCATAGTGCATAGCTCATAAATAATATTAATCTGTTTTAAATCAAAGTAGCAATCCTCTTATGCAAGGTAGCCCTGAAAAATTACACTATAATTATACTCACAGTATGACTACTACATAATGTGCCATTATGTGTGTGTGTCGGTATATACTACAGTATGTATGTATGTATGTATAATATATATCCTTCCCATAATGCTACAAAGAGCTTGGGGGAATGATGAATGATACTCTTTTAATATGACCCAATTAACGGTGAATCTTTTTTTCAAATCATTGGAATATATTGTTGCAATGTGCTCTCATTTACCAGGCATGCAAAAGAACATAGACA
Source organism: Anguilla rostrata (assembly GCF_018555375.3). NCBI lineage: Eukaryota > Metazoa > Chordata > Actinopteri > Anguilliformes > Anguillidae > Anguilla > Anguilla rostrata. The sequence continues at coordinate 16,537,963 of NC_057945.1, forward strand.
AGGCATTGGTCGACATGACTGCGTTATGTTCAAGAAACACACATTTTCATTTCACTTTAATGATCATCATTATTTACACACGCTTAATTTTTACACTTTTTATGAATAGACTCAAGTGGAGAGGGATTTGAGAATACATGGCAATAGCATTAATATTCAAAAACTGAATTTTACAGTCGATGGACAAGAGGTAGTGTGACGAGTAATGACAGGCATATTTATTGACCAGGAGACGTCACTAGAGAGGCAGGTGTCAAATGCTTCTTGACACCGACACTTCAATAAACACAATTACTTCAACGGTGGCATTGCTTCGGAAAGCTTCGCTCTGCCCATCACTAATGTAACACTTGTAACCAGCCATTGAGCTATAATATAGAAACTAGTTAGCTAGCAAGCGAACTACCTCACGTTTTTTGGTGTTTTGAACTTATCCAACAAATAAGAGTACGCCACAGCCAGCCAACCCACCAGCGTAGCTAGGCTACCTGTTTTCTGGTGGCTAAGTCACCGGTTAAACTTCTTTTTATTTTTGCATGTATGTCCTCGGCAAATGTCTTATAGTGTGGTATAAAGCATTTTAGTTTAACGAATTTGTTTTTTGTTTTTATTACGGCGAAAAATAAACGTCCATTCGAGTCCCCGACTGCAATGGAATACTGAAGCCACATGGCCGCTGGGTTTGAAACTGAGACGCTGTGCCACGTAGCCTATAGCGTTTTGAGAGAGTAGGCTACATATTTTTTTTATTAAATATTGCATCTCATAATATACCCGAGTAAATGCGCGCACTACATTAGTTTTATTGTACGAATACCACTAAATATTGGTTCATGCTGTTAAAGACAACAAGCATTAACAACCATAACCCCACCCTAAAAGTCGCACAGGCGATGATGTGCTTCCCTCTAACAATAGTGATTACATGCCAAGGGACGTTCCGCCATGCGCATAGGACAGGGCTAAATGCATTCTAAAATAAATTTTACGCACTTTTAAATGCGCGCAATTAAGCATCAGTACAAGTAACATGACCAGGGTAATATAAAATGTACTTGAAGAAAAATGATTAATTTAATATCAGGCCAAGGAGTAAGGTGCAAATTGTTAACTATGCAGTAATGCAACGGCAGTTTTACCGCTAAATGAGAAAGCAGTGTAGGCATTTGCATTTGTTACAAATTCGCAGAAATGGTAAATACCACAGTAGGACCAGCAGTCGGGAATCCTTTGTAAATATGTCGGGGCGTGCAAGTCAACTAATGCTGTAACAACTGTGTGTGAACCGTTCTTTATGTGCACATACATTAAAAAGTAATACAAGACACATACCAAACAGACATCCAGTTCTGTCGGTTTCCAAAGGAAGCGCCAAGCGCGGGTGAATCCAAACCATAGGCCTTTTCACTGGAGTGTGTGGGAGAAACCAATATGAAAGGAGAAGAAACTTTGATGTCCGACTATATTTATTTGAACCAGAATACAGGGACGAAGTGCTAAATTAAATTTATGAGCGCACAGAATAGTGTAGTTTACGGCCAATCCTGCAAGTTCAGACGGAATTATTTTTTATTGAATGACACGTTTAGATGATATGCCCCACAGACGCCTTGTTGATGCTGCTGGCATAGAGGGGGAAAAATGCATAAAAAGCAAAAAAAAAAAAAAATACTTGACAATAAAACAGTGACGTGAAATACTATCAGAACCGACAGGAATGAAGAAAAACATTACGAAAATAAGACCCAGGTTGAAAAAAGCAGGCTTCAACGTCCGCTTCACACACTTTGTATTGTTTCCAGACGGCTGACATTACGGGGAACAGATCGCGTGTGTCGCTAGCTCCATCCCACATTGTGAATCACAGACGAATATCCCATGCAGGGGATGGCAATGAAGTTCTTGAAAAACAACAGCAACAACATTTATTATTATTATTATTATTATTATTATTAGTGTTACACTTCATAATCCTAATGAGTACGATTTGATTCATGTGAGTTAAAAGCTACAGTGTATAAAGGTATTTAATTAAAATCTAAAAGCTTGTATGTCTTCCTCTCAGGCAGGCATCACCCCAGCTTCACCCTCAACATAAACACATTAAAACATGTCAAGTGTGCCAGGAAATCATTATTTATGAAAAGCAATTTTAATAGACTACTTACGGAGCTGACTGTTGCAATCTAGATGATTGTTTGACTGAATTAACCTTTAACAAATCCAACTTCAATCAAATTAAATCACATTTGTAATATTTCATATTCTCTTAAGACCCAGCAATTCATTTTTGTCCCTTGTAGGGGACATGAGTCTCTGGTTTTAATCTCAAGAACCACATTTTATGCTGAAACCTACATTACAAGGGACAATCAATTAAAACAACTAATGCTTTTGAAAATATTCGGACTACAACATTGTCTTTGTTATCCTGACGCTTGTATTTAAAAAATTTTTTTTTAAATACTTAAACTTTTTTTCCGGATCTCAGGGTAACTTCGTGTGTTAGTATTTTTACTGGGTCAGGAACAAAAATTGACTAATTTCCTACAGAACCCATGGTTTGAGACATCAATTATTGGTTACTTATTTTCCTATAAGGATTTAAAGAATTCTTAATTTATTCTATTCAACAACTAAAACCCTTAGGTAATCCTCTGGAACATCCTTGACTTTTAAGTTGTAGATTTGAATAAATTTAGGGTTTTTATTATTTCAACAAAACATTTGAATTTATTTTAATTATAAATATAATGAAGTTGACCGGTGATCCTTGAGAGCTCCAAACAGCAATCAGATAAACTCTTATTCTTAGAGGGATGTGCAGAGTCAAATGGATCCCATCTTAAGCCTCTTTACTGATCAACAATACTCAATTTTCCAAGAGGTCAGGTGTTATCACACCATTATACAGCAGCACAAATGGGTGATAAACATATACATTTGTAGCAAACATATCAAATAGGAAACAAAGATGATGCATTTACATGGGTATAAAATGTATCCTTCTTGCACACAGCTTCTACATGTCCTGGTAAAAATGAATTTCTATTTGCATGGTGCCGTGCCCCACTTTCCGTATGAAGCGCAACAGCTCTATTCTCTATCCTAAGGGCCTCAACGGCTCCCAACAGAACCAGAAAGAAAGGGGAAAAAGATCAATAAAAAATGTACTGACCCAATCATTCAAAGCTATTATGTCTGTCAAAATACATACAATGGATTCCATATTCCATTGATTTGTCATATCATTGCAATATTATTTATAATGATTTGACAGGGATAAGCTGTCGGTTGCAGTTACAGGACTGTAGCTTTCACAAATTCACTGCAGGGCTGCCATGTACCGCCATTTTCTAATTATTCCCAGGCCTTATCATCCAATGAGTTACCATGACAATTCAAATCAATTATATAATAAAGATTCCAAATCAAGAAGCACAAGAAGTACGAACAAACTAAAAGTGAATGATTTTATTTATTAATTAAAATAGAATCTTACATGTCTCAGATGACTTATATTGTAATTATTAAACACCTGCCTTGCCCTTGCAGCATTGTCTAAGAGACTAGGACACAGAATTAATGCATTGCATTTTGGAAATGATCTTTTTTGACTAGGGCCATTCCAGCACAAGGCCGTCAAAGACCCTGAAAAATCTGCCAAGGTTGTTGTTTTTTTTCTGACATTAATGATTTAGCCATTATTGATTTTAAAGATGTCACACACAGGGGATGGGCAGGGGGATTCCACAGTCAATCAAGTAGAAATGAAATAGTAATCTGAAAAGCTGGTGATTCCCTGTGTGTTTATTTGCTTTTCGCTTGATGTGGAAAACACAACGGCGTTTCTGTGGTGGCATTACTGCTGCAGTATTAGTTCCACCTGTCTAACCAGGTGCTTCTTAGGTGGGAAATACAAAAGAATAACAACAATTTGGTGAACATCAACAATTTCATATTTATTATGGAGTTGAGACAGAAAACAAGGGCTTGATGTGAGACAGAGACAAGGGCTTGATGTGCTTAATCTAGACGCAAGTAGCATACTAACGGTTATTTAGATTGTAGCTTTCAATCACCCCAGTAGCCCATTGGATTTTCTCGTTTGTCTTTATCTGCCTGGTGCTACACAGTACTTTGTTTACATTTTACACAATCAACACAGTGGTGGCAGATTATGTGGATGAAACTATGATTAATAGCACTAAAAATAATAACACATTATTCATTTAGAAATTAACTCCATAGGTCAGCAAACTAACATTAACTACCCTTGTATGCAGGTGTGTGAGTGTGTGTATGTGTGTGTGTGCATGCGTGCGTATGTGTGCGTACACGCCCACATGATGTTGGGATAAAACAGGGATAGTGATTCTTGCCATGCCATCATGAATAAGGCATATATTGCAGTTGGGATCCTGTGGCAAGACTTAATGGACTTTGCATGTTGAACATTATCAATGTATGAGGACCCAGGCTGAATAATTAACCCTTTCTCTTTGAGATGCTCTTATCTCTCCCCATGCACAACTCTAGCCCTCTGCTATTGTGAAACCCGGCATCATCTCCAGGTATTTGAAGCTCAACTCCAGACCCTTTGCTTTTTAATTAATTTGACTAATTAAAGTCCGTGCTTCAGCTCTGTCGTCAGCGCCGTCCACCAGCTTATCTCTCGCTCACAATGCGTTAGATCAAGCCACCACATGAAACACGCCCAGGGAGTAATTAATTAATTAACTAATGTAATCTGTCAAGGAGAATATTGGCTGCTGTCCCAGGCAAAGGGTCCACCACTCTGTGCTTGTACATCGGCGACTACAGCAGCACAACACTGACTTGAAAGTCCTGAGCAACAACAAATATCACATGAAATAAAACAATTTTTCATAGTTCCCTTCATAGCAGAAGAAAAAAAAAAAAAAAACAAACAAAAAAAACAGAAAAAAGCCAGCATGAAACAATCTCAATTTTCAGATCACCTTATGTCACATTTCCAAATTTAAAAAAACATTTCCAGCAAACAATCAAACAAAAAAAAAGTCAGACAACTTGTTTTTAATCAATATATTTAAAGAGATATCAGGAATGACTTTCCGCAATTCATTTGTTGACGGATCACGCTAGACAAGGAAATGTTTTTTCCGATTGGGTTCTGTGGAGCAATTTGTTTCAGAGTCCTTCCCTTAAGGCGAATTTGATTGAATGTCTATTCTGGAGTCAGTGTTTCAGAACACATACAGGGTGTCTCTATTGGTCAGAATTGACTAAAGTTGTCTTGTTAAACTACCAATTTGATGCAATTTCTACTGGGAGACTATGGTCAGTATGGAAAAGAGTATATACATGAATTGGGTTCATTCTGAGGCGATCCAAGGAGAGGAAGTATTCTTATTTTTGCTGCTCCTGTTGTTTCTCCATTCAGTTATAAACATCATTGGCTATTTCCCCTGGGAAGAAAACATGCTCAAATCGATCATTTCTGCTGACAACTTTAAGGGTCTGCAACCCCTTTTACAACACGTCCCTTCTCAAACCCACTGCTTTCATGCAGCGCGTGAAATTCAGCTCTGTGGTTCAGCCTGCTGAAACAAATGAAAAGAAACTGTCCACAGCTTTCCTGACCTCTAACATTTCCCATATTCATTCGCATGTGGTCTGCTGAAGTCTTCCTGTAAAATAATAATAACGTTGACTGTTTTGGAAAATATCTGAGTCATTCTAAGAAAAAACGAAGATGTTATGGCTTACTTTGTAGAAGACCTTGGTTATATGTGGTTATTTTCCTGAACTTAAAATAATATTATTAGTAATCGAGTGCAATTATATCGCAACTTTCTGAAAAACCTTTACAGTGAAGGAGAGAAACACCTCAACGCACCAACCTGGGTGAGGTTAGGCTGCCATTTTGCACCAGAGCAGTCACATCAGCTGAGTTGGAAAATTGAAGGATTATTAGGACACACTGGGGGATAGTTAGATGGCTAATCCCTGCTTTGAGAGAACAAGGTTGGGTATTGGGCTAGAGCATTGGGAAACCCCCCTTTGAAATAACGGCTCGGAACTCAACGATCACAATAACCTAGTTGAATGGCCCTAAGAAAGATGGTGTCTTCTACCATAGAAAGTGCCCTTCACACTGCACTAGGCACTGGTTTTCTGCTTGGTCCCTAAGGAAGACCACATCCTGCTTGCCCACCAACCTCTCCAAGGGAATGTTCCTAGATCTGTTGACATTTAGAATTCAAGCTTGAAGGAGGGTTCTGCTAGCTGCGACGCACGCTATTAAAGAAATCAAAACCAGACAATGCGGCTGCAGCCTGAAAAGCAGGAGAATCTGATCTAAGCCACCACAACTATCGTCTCGCCCTTCACTTTCCAGTTCACACAACCATATTAAGCTGTCTCCGGTTCTTATGTCAAAAGAATCCACCTTCAAAATGATCACAGAACATGCAAGATATAAAACGAATGAGGGCCTCTCTCTCTCTCTCTCCATCCTTCCCCTCGCATGGATGAAGATGTGAGGCGTGTGACCCAGTAATCGGACAGACACTTCCAGGACCGCTGGGACGTGATCCCCCGCCTTTGGAACAAGGTTGGAAACCTGAAAGCGGAGCGCTGAAAGTCAACTGGTTGGTCTCTGGTGGGGGTGGGGCACAGAGTGGGGAAGTGGAGATCACAGGTGTGAGAATGATTCTGTCCACTCGGCTAGTCTTCCCCGCCCCTCCTCCCCTTATGTCAGTTCCTCCAGGGCTTGTCTCGTCCACCTGAGGAAAAGGACTAAAGGCTGAGAATAAGCCTTCAGGCCTTCAAAGAACAGAGGTTATTGACTCAGACACTCAATCGCAGGCAGATGGAGAAACAGTTATCACATCCTTGATTTGCAATCGCCCATTCCGGGCTTTACAGAGGCACGGCGATTACCGATCGCCTTGACAAATCCTGTGGAGAAGCTTAGCAGGGGTGAGCTGGGCTTATTTTCTCAACATATTAAATAAAACACCCGGCGCCAGTTCAGCTCAGTAACAGTGATAGTCACTTGACACCAGCTCATCACTCTCATCCATTCTGTTCCATCCTCATATTTTTCATATCGACTCTTATTACCATTCTTCGTAAAAAAGACACAAGACCTCTCTAGCAGTTGCTCACCACGGAGAGTGCATTAATCCTCTGCTCCAGTGAGACCAGTCTATAATCCCTGAGTAATAGTTTATAACAAAAGCCCCTTATCGCTGCCACATCTCTCCTAAAGTCATTGCTACCCCCGCTGAAGTCAATGTGACACGGCCTTCCTGATACGTTCTTACAACGTCGTCCGAGAAGAGGGAAGAGGGAAGAGGGGTGGCATTTCTAGCTGAGGGGAAAAGAGAAAAGATGAGGGGGTGGGGGAAAAGGAACAGGGAGAGGGGAAAAAAAAGGAACTTACAAGTTCTCTGACAGCACAGTTAATCTGAGGTCCAGGACTGAGGTGTAGCACGGAGATAGATTTCCTTTGTACTTCACAGAAAGGTTCTGTCTTTAATGATTCCGTCTGGTGTGAATTTAGAAAGAGCGGAGAGTAAGACAGAAAGAAAGGTAATAATCTAAATCAAGCTGTTAGCCAGCCAAGATACTCCACCAGAGGGGCAATCAGACATTATAGGCCAGGGTGCTTTAGACCATAGAAGTGGTCTGGGTTTACTCTGACCTCTTCACTCTGAAGAGGTAAACCAGAGGTCACCCGTTTAATCACTGACAGCACAACTTGCCTTCCCCGACCACAGTATTAACAAGTATAACACTAATCAAAGCAGTCACTGTGCATTATAATTAATTACGGTCCTGGGTGTTTTATGCAAGCCACATACTGTACGTGCAATACATTGATGACCACACCATATAATTAGAGGATGCTGAGAATTTCCACAAAAATACACAAATAAGCAAATACACAACAAAATATGAGACACCAATGTATTTGTTACAAGGAAAATAAATCTATTTTCAAATACTCTGAGCATTTCTATTACCTTTGTGGAAAAGCTTGCAATAGTCGCGTTGCAAAATGAATAACAAATTTCCGTAAACCTCAGTATTAGACTGATGTAGTCATTCAACAGTCTAACACTGATGTTTACAGAAATTTGTTATTAATTTTGCAACACGACCATTGCAAGCTACTGATAATATAATCACAGTAGATGCAGAGTAAAAAAGTCACCAAACATTTGAATAAATTAATATTTTAATCAAAACAGTACGACCAGAACACATTTTTAATTAAACATTTATTTTTTCAAAAGTGTAAAAGTCTAGTCTGTTTCATTATACTAAATTTGATTCCATTTAAAAGGGAATTTATGGCTCTGTGGCAAAAATAGTTATATAGTTTTTGGGGATTTAATATGTACAGATGTGCTTTAAAAAATAAGATAAAATGAACACCTAAATAACTCAAATTAGCCTTGAAGCAATCCTCAGTAAAATAATCCATAGTTAGAAAGCTACTTACCCATGATGTGATCAAAAATTCTCTGAACCACTGATTTGCATGTTTATAAACCAGGCTTTCCCAGAGTGAGGAAAAGCAGTATCACTATTTAAATTGTCTGAAGCCAGTCAAATATAGTTTTTGTCATTGTTAGAACTCACAACATGATTTCCTTATTATTACTGTGTCAATGTCTTTCTGAGATTAGCTATGCATTATCCTATATACTCTGCATTTCTTTACTGCCCAAAACTCATACTGACTCATAAGTAATAGTATTCTGACCACTCCTAATGTCCATAGAGTAGAGCAGTGCAATGCTTACTAAAGCCAGACACTGAAGCACCACTGAAAAGATCATGCTTGCAGCAGCATTCACCTATTCCAGAAAGTCTTGACGCACGTTAAAAAGATCAGGCCCAAGCAAGCAATCATTCTCAGAATATGTACTATAAAAATGCAAACTAGACATTTTTATATTTTATGAAAATAAACATTGCAAGACCTATCAGGCTGGTAGTAAAGCATTTGTTTGATTTAAATTGGATTAAATAAGGCTTTTTTCATGCTTTCATTTCATTTTCATCTTCGTGGGCTCGTCTCCCTTTACAGCCCAGCAGTAAATTGCTCGGATTGATCAGGTTATTTATTTCTCTCTGCAATTGCGCGACAGCGAACATCTGTGGGGGAAGAAGACATTTTGAGGGGGGAGATGGGCAGGGAAGGGAACTGTAACAAACTGTCAATTAAAAGTTGAAAAAGTAATTTCTTGCTTTATCATAAAACAAATGAAAAGAAACGTGTTCATAAATAGAGGACATTATCAGAACACACTGCCTGTTCCCTGGGGAAGATTTGGAGGACTGGGGTAGGACGGGAGGAGTCAATACTCTCAGCTGGCGGAGGGAACATTAGTTCCACCTGCTCTTCACCCCTCCTCTTCCTCCTCCTGGCGACAGCATTCCAGGACAGTGCGTCCCCCAGCTGGTCACGGCTGTCGCTTCGGTGTCGCGCGGTGCGACAGAATCACGCCCAGGATCGGAGAGCCGGGGACGCTGCTGCAGGGGCTTCAGTGGCGATGGTGTCATCAGGAGAGGACGCACACTGACAAATCCTACGAAGTGCTTCTGAAAATAGAACTAAATTAAACCGGAATTCTGTGTGCCGTGTGTACGGCGGGTGTGGGCTACCATAACGGTTCCTGAATCACTGAATATTATTTTCAAAAAATGTTTAAATGTCACAGCTTTATTAACCACGGCGATATCATTTTGCGAGGAGGGGGGGGGGTGGTGAAAATGAAGCCTGGCTCCCCCGCCAATCCATCACATTAAGCTCAAAATGCGTACATGCATCCGGCAGAACCATTTACAGATTCAGTGGTCTCGCAATTATTACGCGAGTTCAGCTGTTCTCCGATGGAATTTTAATTGAATTAGGCCGAGTGGTTATGCTTGGAACAAATGATAACATTCCTGTCCATCAAGGCTCATTGAGTCCAAGTCAGAACTGCTGACGGACTGACTAACTTCTCCTTATGCCTTTGCACATCTGTGCGGCTCCTCACACGGGAATGATGAAATCATACAGGCGACAGAAACTGAAAGAACAGGTAACAGTTCAATTTCACCACTCCAACTGCCAAATACTAGCAGCACTACTTTAGAACTACCACAACTGCTATGACTACTAATGCAAACGTGTTTATACAGATCAGTTCCCATTAGCAATGGTATACAACACGTGTTTGCAACCTATAAATACTGCACATAATCATATCTACTTTTACCATACCATGCACAATCAAAGGTAAAATGACAAGAAAAACAAGAAGCGATGTTATTTAGCAAAAAATGTTTAATCTCTCCTTGATGCATGTGTTTATTTACAAGTAGTAAATCTGCAAAATAGGAAACAGCAGAATATTTACACAATGAGCATTTAACAGCCAACTTGTCACAGTTGCTTCAAGTCTGAAACTCTTAAAAATGTATCAGAATTATAGTATTAAAACTCCTCTGATTTGTTTTCTTAAATTTGTTTTTATTTATGTATTTATTTTGATCCTATGCACTTATTTTCACTTTAAAAAGGACAGCTACTTAATCCGCCACAATTTAAAAAAAAAAAAAAAAGAAGAGAGAAATTGAAAAGGCCAAAGATCGTAACTTGTTTGTTCAGACACGGTACTGTAGAGGCAATGGAATGACCCGGCTATGGCATGAGTGTGTCGGTGATGGCCTGGGGAGGAGAGGTGTGTTTCGCAGAGTAATCGGGCACCACAGTGAGAGCGGGATGAAAGAAGTGCATCATGGGTAGGGATGGACCGGAGCTGACAAGGCACTCCGTGCTAAGCGAGAGCAGGCCGTTCGTTGGACAGTGTCCGTCTCTCCCTCCGACGTCTCGTCCTTCCCGCCAGAGCCCAAGCCCTGAGCACTGCTGAAAGGACAGAGGCCTTGTGCCGCCTCAGTGAAAGGAGCTCAACAGGTGAGTCTCTTTCGACCTTCACACGTGTGGCAAAAAGGGGGAGACGTTTACGGAGGATTACTGCCGCCATATGTGTGTTCTTCTGCCAAAATAACGAGTTCGCTCCAGAGCAGCCACGCAAAGAGTCCGCAGTTCACCCCCCCCCACACCCATCCTTCCAGACAAAAACAAAACTGAAAAGCAAAAAGCCATCAAAACAAGGAAAAGAAATCCTGAGACAGAGTAGTAAGCATCCACGATTCAAATCATCAAAAAGCTAACCTGTGTGCTAATGTGCAAAATGCACCGGGTGTTTCAGCAGGGAAAACTGCAGGGAAAACTGGACCCAACTGGACCAATGTGCCACTGATTTTCAGGAGGAAGATTCCAAAAGATGGGCACCTGAAGGTAGTTCTGAGACATTCTAATTTTCGAGGTGCACCTAGACAAAAAAACATGATATGGGTACAGCAATAAAAAAATTAGCTTCATATTGGACAAGCCACACCATGACAGGCTAAGCGCTTAACCCAAACTGAGAATCACACCAAACTTACTCCATGCGAGCAACCGTCACGCATAAGAACCACAAGGGGACACGGTCCCCCTTGCGTACGTCTTTAAGCAGCCCAGTTTGAAACAGAGTTCAGGGGATGTTCGCTCAACCACAAACAGCTGGGATGATCCATTCCAGTTAACTGAAAAGGCCACTGGGGCCCTCAACGGCTTTAATGAGCATCTTTACAACCGACCAATTACCTTGGGCGGTAAAAGCCTGATCTGATATCGCTGTGGAGAACCTGAGGCTGAAGACAAACCACACGGCCCTGGTCGATTTCGAGGGGAGACCCATCCCAGCCTGGGTGGCGTCGCAGCCCAGAAAGGGGTTCATGGGTGGGTTGGACAGGAAGTTACAGTCAAAATTATTTTTAAAAGACTAACAAAGAGAACACACACCATTTCCCCCATAAGGTTCTGTAACAGCAATGTGTGCAGTGAATACAGAAGCCTAAAGAGACTGATTGGTATTTTCGGTCCAAATGACTATGTTATGGAGACCTGCTCCCAACTGATTAGGAGTGAAAATGAGAAAAGCCAAAAAAAAAAGTCAATTAAATAATAAATAAAGACTTCACTTCAGGTCCCGCCACCTGACAGGAATTTCTCAAGCAGTCCTGATTTCAGGAGAGAAGCCTTGTGGATCCGGGAGGAGTCCTTATTTAAAGAAATAGCCATTGTCTGAGGCTGAGAAGCTACAGCAACAACGGCAACAACAACAGCAACAACAATAAAATTAAAAAAACAGTAGATTTCTGACCTAAATATTTAAACAGCAGGGTTTTTACATTTGAGGACTGTCCAGGAGGAACTTTATGACACACATAAAAGGTGTTTGATGCAGCGATGGCTTGTGTCTCATGAACACAGTTGGCTAGTTTCAGTTTTAGTTTCACGCCCCTTCACAGGTAAGAAATGAAATGAAATTCAAACCATCTCAGGATGATTGTCAAGATATAAAATTGCAAATTAAAAAAGGGAAAAGCAGACTATCAAGTTTTCCAGGAAACCCACTCATTTCATGTAAAGTGTCTTCCCTCACTTTGTTCTCCTGTCTCTTTGATTTGACTTGTTCATTTTGGGTGATGCGGCAGACAGAGTAAGTGCGTAACTATGCAACAATGAGTTTCCTAAAATTCTTCATCTCCTCAGAAAAATAAACCTGACAGAATTAAGCAGCAGCTCACCAACTTGTCACAGAAGACAAGAATCCCTTCTACCTCAAGACTAACTTCTTGACAAGGAAGAGCAGGATATGAATACTGATGTTCCATCGGCAAAGTACTATGCTAAAGGTACCAAGCATGTTTTCAGGATCGGTGAGAAAGTACCCTCAAATCTGCTCTAGGCAGAACATAACTAGGTGTGTGTGTGGGTGTGTGTGTGTTTGTGAGTGTATGTGTTTGTGAGTGTATGTGTGAGTGTATGTGTGTGTGTGTGTGTGTGTGTGTGTGGGTGTGTTTGTACCTGTGTGTGAGTGTGTGTTTGTACATGGGTGTAGGAGCAGGGGTGGGGGATGACAAAAATCAGCTTCACTTCTGGATAAAAAGGCAATACATTAAAAAATAAAATACCAAAATCCATTACTGACCACACTATGGTTTTAGGCAAGCAGAAACAATTTACACAGTTTCTCACCACAAAGTCAAACATCCAAGATCTCTTATAAAAGAAAAGAAATGTAATAAAATGCTAAAGTCACGGAGGTCATCAGCTAAGAGGATTTACCCTTGTCTTTTAGCCCTCTGATGCTCCCCTCCAACAAAGCTAACCGTTCAGTTTGCTCAAGCAATCTCACTGACTTATTGACTCCCTTCTGCTCTTAACGTTTGAATAATGGCGCGGAGCTCGCTCCTCTTTGTTCTAGCGGAGACGAGATGGCCTCCCTGACCTCATTACCACGGACTGCGAAAGAGAGGAGAGCCAAACTAAACACAGCGCCTCATCCCACTGGCAGGCCTCAGCAGAGGACCTCGAAAACAGGAAACAGAATGACACTTCAGGTTGTTTTTTTTTGTTTGTTTTTTTGCTTTCTTTTTTTTTTTGAAAGAAAAATCTTGCTGTATGTTGAAATAACCTTGCTGTTTTTAGCAGGGCCCAAAGCTGGGTGCTCTCCTCCAACAAGCCAGCTGGCTGCAGCGGTTGGAATGCACGAACGGTGTATTAAAACGTTTGAATTGACTGACCTTCAACCCTCCTGAAACTTCAGACCACGCAGGGTTTCAGCACACTCAACTTTACAGTCTGGTACTATCTAACGGAGAATGGAGTTTTCTTCAAGTAATGCGATGTACTTCATATAAGATTACCCCTTATGGACAGGGGTCTTCAGCGCAAGCTAGTCTAGTGAGCAAATGAACAAAACAAAATATTCCTCACCACAGATAATCTCCAAGATGTCTGAAGACACAAGGCCCTCCACGTTGTTCTAACGGCCTCAGGCTTGTTCGCAGTTTAAGTTGAAAGCTACGCTAGTAACCATAAACAAAGCATGTGTGCGCGGTTTGGTTTCCAGGTTTGAACCATGATTGCACTAAGGGTGGGAGCGGTTACAGTTGAAAATAAATAAATTGCTTATTTTCAAGACCCATTCCAACTATTTCAGCCAATGATCCTGAATAGGCAATGCCCCCACATTGCAGTGATTCCTTCTTTTTTTCTCCATGGAGGCTGTTTCGTTTCTTTTTTTGATCAATTTAGTCATTTTTTTCCAGTCACTAGGCATGTTAACATTTAAATTATAGCACGTTTCATCTAACAAAATGTCTTTGCACTAAACAACATTCAAATAAAACATGGCACAGGACAAGTTTTTTCATTGTTTTTCTTCATTTTTTTGTCTGAAATATTGAAGCCGTTTTTTTTTTTGTCGGCGGCTTCCATATGTTAAAATGGAAAAAGTATTTTACCCTTATTTTTATTTGTTCCTTTAAAAATGTATTTGCATTTATATATATATCTATTTCTTTTTTTCTTCTCATTTCATTTTTTTCTGTAAATTGTGCAAATTCAGCAGTAACACGAGTGGCAGGAGATCGGAGAGTGGGCAGTTGAGTACATCGATGTAGCAAAAATAAAAACCAACAAACATACCAAAAAAAAACAAAACGAAAAGGAAAAAAAAAATAAAGAAATGTCCTTGATCTCGACATGGTCTCTGGACTGACATTCTATCGCAACGCCCGGACGTGTCACAAGGGGGCGCATTTCCTAAAGGCCGAAAGAAGGCCGTGCCCCAGCCGTTCCCCTTCCTCGGTTCTCCTGGCCGAGACGGAGGACTCCGATCCCGGCGTGGCGAGGGGGCGCGGCCGAGCGCACGCACGCACGCAACGAAACGATAACAGACAGCGATGAACGGATGCTTTCCGTGATTGTTGCGGGTTGTTTTTTTTTGTTTTTTTATTGTTGTTTTTTTTTTCTCTGTTGTGGGCCCAGGCGGGCTCCGCGGCGCCGCCCGGCTCTGCCAAATCTCCGGTGCACTGCTTCCTGTCCTTGCGGTCCATGGTTTTTCGGGGTTCGGAACCACGCGCTCGTCCTCGTTCCTCCTCCGCGCCCTCAGCTGGCCAGGGCCATTGTGTCGATGACCTGCTCCAGCTTGCAGCGCAGCCGCTGTCTCCGGGCCTGGTCGTCCTTCTCCAGCGCGGACAGGATCTGCGGGGCGAAGAAGGGAGGGGGGGGGTGGGGGGGGAGAGGCCTTTGCGTTAGTGTCACAGAGTAATGAGCAATTCTGATGAAATGCTGAGTCACCGTACCATTACACAAACTCCCAAAGCAAAAATGACTGTCTTAGAGACAGGGAGCTTAAACACCCGCTGCCCTCGGGCGGCTCGAGGGACCCGGTCACCGGTTAAAAGAAACATTTTCAGGAGTGCAGTGAAGCACGGGGCCTCGGCCACAACCTCAGTCACCAACAAAGAGCGAGAGAGGGCTGACATGAGGTAGGAGAAGACCAAGAACGCAAATCTCTCAGGCCGCACCGTTCTCAGCAAACAGCCGCGGCCTGTGCTACAGAGCAGACCCACAGCACGCACAGGGCCCACTGGGCGTCTGTAATGTACCTGCGTCCGCATGATGAATCGCACCGCCGCTATCTCTCTCCCCCCCTCTCAGACTAATGAGCGCGAGAAGCCCAGAGGATCTCCTCGGAGAGCGGAGGACAGAAATCAGGAGAACGGCTGCGGCGGATAGCGGTACTCGCGGAGCTGCAGGTAATTGGCTCCCGCGTTACACGGGAGAGGCGGCCGGCGGCCTCGACGGGAATCGCGAGGGTGGGCAGTAAGCGGAGGACCTTGTGGTGCTTGCTCTCCTGTGAGTCATGTGATTCACGTCCACCGAGTCCTGCTCAACGGCGGTGAGTAACGGAATAACAGTTTCTAAAGGGTTAACACCCGGAAATGCCCATGTCAGCAGGGAGGACGGGGAGCGGCCGAACCCGAGAAATCGTGCTCATCAAGGGGACGGGGCGCTAAATGGGAGGTCGTGCCTGGGCTCGGTGGAGCTCTCCGACCGACACCCACAGAGCTCCACGGCAACACAGATTTATACGTCAACCACGATGGTCAGCTCCGATCTCCGGTCCACAGCACTTCCTGATTTCAGAGATTCCCGTCTCAACAGGGGTTTCCAGTGCTGCATTACAGTGTGTGTGTCCATAATGAGACGCGCCCAATGACAGAACACCACAGCAGCTGGTGCCATCTTTGGACACGCCCCTTCACGAAAGCATCAATAAAGCCTCAGTGACAGAAAGAGAGAACACTTAAGAACAGGCAGCTGACCATCTTTAGAATCTGAGGTCTTGCCCTGGAACAGTGTTTTTCAAGATGGCGGAGGCGGCCGTTTCTGTAATGTGTAAGTCTGGACTAACAGAAAACAATTTTCAGAAATATTCAGTTAACTCAGCTACTGTATACACAAACTTCCAGAGTAAACGTTGGATTGGGACTGGGAAATTAAATAACCAACAGCAGCCTCAATTTGTTATTAGGATCTGGTCAACAGCAGTGCAGCATTGAGCACAAACTCAGTTACCAATAATAAGAGAGAAGCAAAATGACTAAAATGTCAAGCACACCACTGAGAACACCATCAATTCTGAATGGCCCATAGTTCAATAGTTCAGTAGCTGAAAATATACAAATATATACTCAATGCTGCTCTTGAGCAGGTAAACCCAGACCAAAATTAATGTACCTTCAAACATTAATAACGGGGCCGCACAGAGTGTTATTCCCGATTTAAAAAAAAAAACACAATCAGAGAATCGGAAAGACACACACTCACTCTCTCACACACACACGCACACACACGCACACACACACAGTGAGAGCCCACAGGGAGGGACGGGAAGAAGGAGCTTAAATGGGCTTTCCAAAGCCCTCCATTAACATCCTATTTATCCCATCTAATCTTTATGAATCATGTGTTTATGTCTCTTTGATTTGCCCTAGAGGAGTACTTATTACTCCATTTACTCGTGTGTGCTCCTGGTTGTGTGTGCGTGCGTGTGTGTGTGTGTGTGTATGTGTGTGTGTGTGCACGCGTGTGTATCCGTGTGTGCATGTGTGTTGTGTGTGTGTGCGTGTCTGTGTGTCTGTGTGTGCATGTCGGTGTGTGTGTGTGTGTGTGTGTGTGCGTGTGCGTGTCTGTCTGTGTGTGTGTATGTGTGTGTGTGTGCGTGCGTCTGTGCGTGCGTCTGTGTGTGTCCGTGTGTCTGTTTCCTGCACGCGTGTATAAATCACTGCTAACCGAGTGAGGAAGGCACCACAGACCGCCTGCTCCTCCCGCTCGGCTCGGCCCCCTCACCTCGTCCTTGTACTTGGTGATGTAGGAGTAGATCTCGTGCAGCGCGCTCATGCTGTTGAACTGGCTCAGGTGCAGCCGCGACTGCTCCGCCAGGTACGCGCTCATGTCCTGGTCGCTGATCGCCGGCATCCGCGAGATGTCCGAGTAGTACCTGCAGGTGGGCAGCGCAGAAACGGGGAACGAGGGGAAGGAGTGATCATAATTTAAATGCCAAAACAAATCCCGTTTCAAGGCTCTCCAGGGCCATTCTCTGTGGCTTTAATCTAAGTTAACAGAACTTAAGGGGTAAGGAAAAGTAGTACTTACATGGCTAACTTATTAAATAATTGGTACCTTCAACTCATTTCTTCAGTTTTGTCTTACCAATTTCTCACAAAAAGACAATAACCCAACCTCATTTCACGCGATATGAATCATTTTTAGCGGCTCAGATGTACCTCTCCACCCAGTTCTTGTAGTTTGGAATGTCTTTAGCATAGAGCAGCTTGTTGGAGGGGGAGTCCTTCCCCAGCTTGTGCTCGGAGGTGGAGCAGGAGTCCATGAAGGTCTGGGCCACCACCGACAGGCAGGCGTCCGTGATGCTGTTCTTGTGGATGTCGAAGACGAACTGCGGGTTCTTGATCACGTTCACCCAGAACCTCAGGGGCAAGCTGCAGAGGCCAGAAAGGGACAATTTGTCAAACGTCTGAATAAATGCAAAAAGGGAAAGATCAGTGAAGGTAAGATGAGATGAAATGAGAGCAGAAGCATGTAAAAAGGTGACAGGTGGCTGGTGAAGGTGAGGATAAAAAGACTGGAAAGCGCTTCCCTGCTTAACGCCAAGTTCTTATGAAAAATTCACTTCTGACATCAGTAGGGTCTCAGCGGCCAAACGCAGCCAGCTGCCTACTTCCACTTGACTGTTTGGAGTACTGCCTGCCATTTTCTATGGTTACACTTGAATGCACGTGTGAGTGTGCCCTCGATCATTTGTCTTTAAACCTGGTCTCAAATTTGTATGGGACAATTTTATTTCTTGAGTGTGTTTAGCCTATCATTTATAAGCATTGTCTTGTTATATTGTTTGCGGACACTCTCGTTTGATGAATCCTCTGTGCTAAAGTGTGTTTCGTCTTAACAATAACCGATTCATTTCTTCCATTCAGCGCCAAGCGTAGCTGCAATTTTCTCCCCCCTCGTTGCTGAGACACACAGGTGTGTGTGCAGTCTTCACCCCCGTAATCAAAGCTATTCTTTTGCGCCGACTCCGTGATGAATGGGGCCCCTTATTAACGCAAATTACAGGAATGGAGATAAGCCGCGCGTTCCGAGCCCCAACGAGGGCCTCCTTCTGCAGGCTCACAGAAACAGTCAATATCGCCCGCGCCGCTTTGCGGCTAACAAATTAGAAAATTTGAAAAGCGCAGCGATAACGTTTGGTAGAGTCCAACACAACGAAGGCTCCGTCCCAGTCGCAGAACTCCGACGCCCATCAGACCCACCCGGACCTGCTTTCATTCGGTGCCTCAGAGTAGGAGTGTGGGCCTAGGAATGTTTTTTTTTTTCCATAACGGGAAAGAACTGGGGGAAATTATCCTTGGCCAGCGCTTGCTTCTACCCTGACATTTTATGAACACGGGCCCAGATTGCAACAATAACCATAACAGGTAATGA
Organism: Anguilla rostrata; assembly: GCF_018555375.3. NCBI lineage: Eukaryota > Metazoa > Chordata > Actinopteri > Anguilliformes > Anguillidae > Anguilla > Anguilla rostrata. Next base: position 16,556,921 of record NC_057945.1, read on the forward strand.
GCCCCGACCGAACCGCAAGAAATAGGATTAAGAATCAAGATTCCTAATGCCCAAACCATGTCTGACAGACAAATTTAAACCCAATATCACTTTTTCAAAACGCACTTGATTGCTTGATTGCACACGCAAGCCTGCAATTGGACACAGTAAATTGGCACAGGCTGTTAAGAGGCAAAAGCAACATGCAAACCACTGCGGTTGCAAATTCAGTTTCAGCCCAAGAAAAACATAAATCCCATTTGGAGGGACAGAAAAATGATTAGGCTAATCTTGTGGCAGATGCGAAAATACATATTAAGAATTTGAGCGACAGTGGGTAGATACAAGCGGGCCGATGTAAGCATAACAACCACATTCAGTAACGTTTCTATTACATTGCACCAACCATACAATTACGTAGCAGTAGTGGGAGATCAGTTTTCTCTAATAGTGTTATTTTGTGTGGGGGTCCTATGTTAATGCCTTTGCTGATAGCACTGTTTCAACTGTCATGCACTTCCTGAGTGTGCAAGCTGAAGGTGCTCTGAACCCAGTTGACATGGGAACCGGTGGGGGGGGGAAGGGGGGGGGGATTGGGGGAGGGATGGGGGGGGGGGCTGCTGCTTTCTTAGGATCTTCTTGTCTCGCACACAAGGGACATCCATCGGCCACCAGCACAGGCAACCACATGGGAGAACACGGGCAGGCTTAGAAGGAAGGGACTGAGTGAAATGGATGGAGTGGAGAGGTGAGAGAAAGAGAGAGGAAAAGGAGTCTGAAAGGAGGAAGAGACAGTGAGAGAGCGAGAGAGAGAGGGAAAATGAAAGAGAGGAGAGCTTTGAGCGAGACAGACCATCTCCATCCCCTTCCACTCCTGCATCAGGGAGCCAATCACAAGGGACTACCAAACAGTGAAGGAGGTGTCAGAGCCAGCTCGCCAGACACCACCTGAAGAGGAAGAGCGCTGCGCTACGCTTAGCTAGCGTCCAAGGGGAGTCTGGACGGATCTGGAAATGAATTTCTTTTGAGGTACATTTAAACCAGCGCTGGACCGCTTCCCATAAGCGCAGCCTCTGTGAAATGAGTCATTGTGTTTATCCAAGTTAACTGGCACGCTTAGCCACAGCGCTCACACACACACGCACACACACAGAGCGCGGCGCTCACCAGTTGCTCTTCCAGGTGTGCCGCACGTCGGCGTCGGTGATCTGGTGCTTGTCGGCCTGCTCGTCCAGGAAGTCGAACATGTACTTGATGGCGAGGGGCAGGGCGCTGCCGCGGTGGGCCGTGCTGAAGATGGTCTCAAACAGATCGTCCACAAACTTCTGCAACGTACCCTGAGAAGCGCACAAAAGTATCTTTAAGCTTTCCAGGTGACTCAAGGTAACCGAAGACTGATACAGTACTATGACAACAGTACTATGACTTTTTAAAAACTGAAATCCTGTCCCCCTCCCCCAAGCTCTGCCCCCTTTTCTAAAACAGCCAGCGTTTGCATTTTGGCAGGTTACTACAGTTATTTGTGTAACGTTTCACATTTCAAATGCTTTATTTGATTTTCCCACACTAAAGACCAAAACTCGGAAGATGAAATCCATGGCAACGCAGAGATCGCAACCATGATCTTCTCAGATCTGGGTAAATCCAATCCAGCACTGTTGCAGCTTAAGATTTAAACGTGAGCCCAGCTGAATGCGGTTACAGTTAAGCTGAGTAACTGCAGAGAAGACAAACAGAAACTGGAGCACATTCCTCAGGATTCAAGGGCCTCCTGGCTCACTGCATAACAGCAGGTACCAGAACTCTTAGGTGATAAATGACAGTTTTATTCAATGGTGCGTTTTGACCATCTCAGTGTGTGTACTGGGGAAGCATCAGTTCCACTAATGAATCCCGAAAGAATGTTCATGAGCCGAAAACTTTGCTGGCTCCTTTCTCGCTCTACGAGGCTTCTGAGACACATCTCCAGCCTCAGCCTCGGACTTAGCTGCCGGAGGTAACAAAAATAGAAGCATAATGAGGGAACAACAGGAAAAAAAGCACAGGCAAGCAAAAAAAATAAAAAACAAAAACCGCCAGGACCGTAAGCACCTGCAAATTACCAAATGGAGCTCAGAGGCCAATGATGCAAATGAGCCGTGGAGGAGTAATAAAGGACTGCACACATTAACGCTACAACCCCTCCCCCGCCTACCCCATCACCATGGCAATCTCTCATCGGGGAGTGATGTCAGCAGCCGCCACCCCACCTCTGGGTCACAGGGTAAATGGGGTAACAACCCCGGGGAGGGGTGAAGCTGATGGAGGTTGGGGGGGGGGAGGAATGATTATATGATTCATAGCTAGAGGGACTTTCGGGGATCCAAAGCGTCCCTGCAGAGGGCTGTTTTTAGAGTTCTTTTGTTGATAGCTGAGCCTCAGGGTGTGTAACATAAATGTGACATACAGGACTACCTTTGCCCCTCCCCCATCTGTACAGGCCTGCCTTGATTCTAAAGGACTCCAGATGTATGACTGGGGAAGTCGGACACTTTCTCCAGCATTGTCTAGAACACTTTCTATAATGGAAGAATTCCGACACAGGAAGTATGTTTTAATATCTTTTTTATGGCCCCTCTGGAATTCTGAGGAACACAGTTAGCTCCATGGTGATGGAGTGCACCCCTGTCTGGGTACAGAAAGAGAAGATTTGGATGCACTAACAACACCAGCAAAGAGTTAATGCGTTTTAAAGCCACTTTTTACTGCAGTCCATATAGACCGATCACCTTTATCCTTTCTTAATATATTTGGCAAAACATCAGCACCTTCCTAATGCACTAAAATATATTTTAACAGCTTTTTCATAAGGCTATCTACAGCCCGATGCTGCAAGTCCAAATTTGGCTCCAGACGTTTACATAAATTGTGTTTTGGAATGAGTTTTTCCAACATCTTTATTAACCTGTACATTTGCTTTAAAATTAACGATCTTTTCGAGAGTACTTACATTGCAGCCAAAACATTTCTATATACCATTTTTACTGCTCATGACAAAATACTGACTGGTGGGCAGGAGTCAGTATTGATGACTTTGAGGTGAGTTTGCCTCCTTGCACAACTGCAGGTTAAGCTTCTGTCCGACATCTAGTTTTCACTATTACAGAATATGAGAGGGGGACAATATACATTGATACAGGTAACTCGCTCATTGCCCAAACAATGTTATAAAGTAGCTTTTCCTGTCTAACCTTACTGGCCTATAACTCTTTCTTTCTATACATCCTCACTGGAAATATCAAAAAGAACTCCTTTGGCAATTAAGACATGCTGAGGTCCTTATAAGTACATGGGTTGGGCGTCCTGGTTACCACTATGAGTGTGGTTTTATCACCTTTGTGAAGAAGCAACAGGACCAACAGATCAGATAAGGAGGGGCAACACAACACCACAGGATTACTAAAGCCAAGTGGAGATAACGCTGAATGCCCCGAGCTCACAGTAAAAGGAGTGGGATCTGAAGCAGCCCCACATCTGTAATGACTGTTGAGGCTTCTCAGTTTGAAAAAGGAGATCTTAGTACCGTGTACAACAATTATTTATAAAGATCATATCTGTTGTAAGAGGCAGAAGCACATTTACCATTTTTAATAAAGGCATGCGATAACTAAACGGAATCACCTACAAAAATTTTTTGCATTCGTTTCCTTATAAAAGAGGCAAAAACGGTGCATGTTTTTGATAAGATCGTTGTACTTAGCTCTGCTTTAAACTAATTAGATTCACTTTTATTAAAAGGGATTTCGCCATAGAAGAAACCCAACCCCATTCAGTGCCTGAACTCAGTATTGCCCCATCGGTGTCAATATCCTCATTCCCAGCTGTTTGTTCTGTTTCGTCTTGGTTGTGGTATAATGGGTAAGGAACTGGTCTTGTAACCTAGAGGTACAGCATTGCTTCAGTATATATCCAGCTGTATAAATGGATGCAATGTAAAAGCAATGTAAAAGCAATGTGCAAGGTGCTCTGTATAAGAATGTCTGCTAAATGCCTGTAATGTAACCTTAGACTTTGATTAAATCCTGCTAGTGTGACTTTTTCCACACTTCATTTCTTTCAGCCATATGAAATGTAATGGAATAAGGAAATCTGCTCAGACATGTCTATGATCCCACAGACATATTTCCATTTTATTCTAGCACAATAACTAGCTTATGATTCTTATGACTTTTATTTATTACATGTAATTACTCTCATTTCCAGAGACAAAGGCCAAAGGCGCTGCTTAAAAATTGACCTTATTAGGGCATGACGTGCGACATCAGTCTCTGCTGAACATGTATGGAAAAGGTCCTTCATATGTAGAGGTGCACAGATGAGAAATTAGGACATTAACATGTTAAAAGCCAGCCGTGTGTGTGTCTGGAGAACCTACTGTACAGCAGAGGCCTTTAACAGGAGAAATTAACTCTAAAACAGACAGGGCACGATAGCCACGGGCCATACTAATCACAGTATCTTTCAACCTTCCTCTATAGCAGAGGTTATGAAAACTATTCATCAGTTCTGAGCGAAAGAAAACAAGGAGTCAGTAAGAGCCGTCAAAAGGAATAAATATGAATCTGACAAAAACGACTACTTTTGTGTGTGGGTGGGTGTGTGCATGTGATTATATGTCCATGCATGTCTGATGTCTGTGTGTGTGCTTGTGTGTGTGTGTGGGTTTGCATCATTTCCAGGTCTGTCTGTGTGTACACCACACACACGGGTGTGCGCAGTGAGAAACCCTTCAGCTGGCGCACGGCTGGCCTTCCCCCCTGCCCCCCACACCCAGCGGGCCCGCCCGCCACGTTACCTTGGTGGCCAGCAGGCGGGTCAGGTAGATCTCGGACACCATCTTGCTGCCGCGGTCGCCCTCGCGCTGGTCCGAGTGGTCGTGGTTCTTCACCAGGTGCCACAGCTTGGTGCCGCTCTCCAGGTCGGGCGTGATCATGGGCGTGCGGGAGCGCAGGCTGTCGGGGCTGCTCGCTGTGCGCAGCATGCTCTCTGCGCGGAGAGGGGCGAGAGGGACGGGTCAGAGGGCGCCGGCGCGACGCACGCGCTCCTGCGTCGGCAGTTTCTCCGAGAGAGGCTAAACGCTAAGGGTGCTACGAAGACATAGCAGCAGTGAGTGCGGAGGACGGCGCACAGCTACGGTGCTTTTGTGCTTTCTGACCACTGTTTATATGGCGGACATAAAACAATGGTGGTGACAAAGGCTACCACGGAAACCGACACACTAAAAAAAAAAAAGTTCTTAAATCTTGGCAATAGAGAAAATATAACCCGTCGCTCTCATTTCCAAATGGCGCTAATTGGCGAAGGAGAGAGAGCAGCACGCGGAGGCACCGTGCTTTAAGCAGACAGAGAGCGGGATCCATCTTTAACCACTTTGCTCCTTTATCTTCCTTTCTGCCTAACACGACACAAATTATGCATAATGCGATCCTCAGAGCCCGGAACGCAAACGGAAAACACAAAACGTGCTGACTGCGGGCGAGGCTGGGGGTGTTACGCCACAGACCCGTGGGTAAGTGCGCACGGACACTCCACTTCATTATTAACGGTGCAAACGTCAAATACCATTATACGAAACCAAAAAGACGAGTACCTACTGCATCGTCTTTATACGTACGATGGCAGTTAACCAGAAGCACGTGTGAGTACATTTCAAGAATACAGAGAGAATGAGAAGACGGATAGAGCAAGAGAAGAAGAGAGGGATGAAGAGAGGCTAAGAAACCTAAATCCGAAACAGTTGGTACTCTCAATCCAAAGAGCAAATAATTAAATATGATTGAGTTCCACGTGCCAAACGAATAAACATGCTGCTCTGTTTGTGTGTTCTTCACAGTGCTTTTAGTGTGAAGCTGGGCTTTAGGTGCTGGGTCAAAGAAACGATGACCATGTAGAGTCAAGTCGAGGAACGTTCATCTCTCTTTTGCTAGCGCTGCTTGGCAAGCTAGGCAGAGGCAGACCATAACTAGTGGACTCCTGCTATCAGTGTGAAACTCTCACATAGTCAGGGAGGACAGTCTGACCTGCGTGCAGAGTTAACACCGGTACTGACGTCTGCGCACAGAAACTCCATCTCGGAGCCGCGAGCCAAAACCGCCGCTTGCCAGAGCCGCCACCAGGCAGCCGAGATCCGGCGGCGCTCTCTGGGCCAGCCGCGGCTCGGCGCCTGGCAACCCCGCCCCTTTCATCCGGGCCAAGAAAACGAAGAATCCGCGCTTTCATGCAGCAGCCTCCGTTGCTATGGAAACCCCCTTATCAATCACGGCAACGTGCACCAGAAAAAAAAATGCATGAAAAAAAAACCAAAGAAAAACCTTAAAGAATAAAAATCTAAATTTGGTGGGAGAGCTGGCGAGGACTGGCGCCACTGCTCTTCTGCTTCCGCTCCTCCCTCCCCCCGTGTCAGACCGCGATTTTACGACACGAAATCGGGCCGTTTTCGAGAAATCGGTTGGCGGATTTAATGCCTAGACATGGCGGGAAGGGCTTAACAACGCGAGGGCGAGACACCGGCGTCAGGCTGGGGGATTCGTCCCTCAACAAAAGAAGTGCTAAACAAGATTATTTTATCAAACGGAGAGCGAAATCCCGAAAACACAGAACAAGCTAGCGCTGTGGGATTAGCGCCCCGGCTGCCCGTCAGGAGCGCAGATTTAGATCAGGGCCCTTTGAACTGGAAGAGATTCCTCAGGAGCCGCGGGTCACTTCCTTACAGTGGCCACGCTTAACCTGGCCGCGCGGCTGCTTTAAAACGACAGGAAGCTGAGCCTACTTGCAGCCTACGTTTCTTTCTACGACAAGAAACGCAGCATAACAAGTTTATTTTATTCATGGCCACTTCCACAAGATTCACAAGAAGGTTAATACACAACTCTGATTCTGTTATTCCGATTTTTCATCTTAAAAAGCAGACGGTGACTAATAAGCTTGTGCAGCTTACAGTGTATATTATACAGTATTCAAGGCCGTAATCCATGAAAAATGCAAGAAAAACTATGATAAACAACCTTGCAGTATCAGAAACATAAATAACACCCACAGTGCGTGGCAGTTAAAAAAATTCAATTCAGCTCTTTCTTTAAAATGTACATGTTGTTGCTTATGTTTACGGTAGCTGTAATGTATACCAAACGCAGCCAGATTCACGTTCATAAGCTTTACTGGTACACTGACTTGCCCGATTGGTGATTTATTAATGTCAATTGATTTTAAAATCGCAAACCTACAATTACAAAGAGAAGAAATGCTGATGTGCGGTTTTCATATTAAACATGAACTACATCATAAGGAATAATTTGTCTGAGTATCACACAAACCATGCTCTGGGTGTTTGCATCATCGCCTGAAGACTGAAAAAATACTTTTTTTTTTTTTGAGTGAATGTTACTTATGCCATTCCAAGTCGTAGGAGAAGCAATATTAAGTGTACCAGGGCAAACCACTGAGAAACTCCCTCCACGCACTACATTCAGCCGCTTCTGGTAACACCTGGACCGGCTCACTGTGCTATGCATCGGGAGCGTGATTTCCGTGCCGTTCTGCAGCGCGACAGAAAGTAAAGCTGAAGGAGCAGGCGCCGGACGGGCCTCACCGTATCTGCTGAGGGACTTGGTGAAGGTGGAGGAGTTGGAGATGTTGTAGGCCGAGTTCTGCTTGGGCACCAGGGCGATCACGGAGCCGTCCGTCACCTATCGGGGTGGGGGGGGGGGGGGGGGGCAGGGTGGCGAGAGAGGATGTCAGCGGGGCACTGGAAAGGGCGCGCGGGCCAGCGTGGCGACGGACGGCGGTTCTGCGCGGGCGTACTCGCCTGGTAGTGCGCCAGCGTGTTGAGCCGTTTCCAGTCGTTGTCGATCTTGGTGGTGACGTCCTCGTCCTGGAGGATGATTCGGGCCATCCTGCCCTGACGCCACTCTGCGACAGGGACAGGGAGACTCAGCAAGACCGCCGGGTCACATGACCACTGTCCACCAATCAGTACAGCACTGCACACGAGAGAAAACTCTAACCCGCACACTCACTCACCCACCATTCCACACTCACTCACTCACACAGACAGCTCTGGTGTCCTTACCCAGGTCCATATCCGAGGCTTTGGGCCTCTGGGAGTAGGGGCTGCCCTTGTACACGGCGTCCAGCAGCTTCTCCTTCACCTGCGTGATGGTGTCGCAGTTCAGCCCCTTCACCGTCACCTCTGGGGCGTTCTCGTTCTCGGGGTTCACACAGTGCAGCGTCTGAGGGGGAGGGGCCAGGAGAAAACCATCAGAGCCAATCAGGATACAAGCCTGCACATCCTGCTGAGGTCAGGAAAGCACATGTGCTCTGAGGTTCCCACACTCTCCGCCGTGAGAGTCATACTGTATGGATCCCTCTGTTGTTTTTAATAAGTCAGGTTCATAAGGGCACCCCAGCCATATTGGTGCTTCACCCGCTACCATATCTCCTTTCCGCTGACCTTTGAAAATCCCTCGAGCCGACACAGATCATCAAACACCACAGGTATTTATGTAGCAAATCAAGACGTTAGCTCCCCGAGAACCTTCTCGGTTTGTGACCGCCCAGCTATCGAATTACATTTACGCTACATTATTTGACGGCTGAAAAAATATTAAGTGAACAGAGTCCCGACAGAGGGGGTCCCACATTTCCCGGGACTGCGTCACAGCCCCCAGGTCTCCGAACACGCTGCCCCGCCCCTCCTCGGGCGCGCTCACCAGGGTCTTGTAGTCGATCTGCTGGCGGATGAGCTTGTCCTCGCTCAGGGAGTAGCGGGCCTCGCCGGTGATGGCGTCGATGGGGCCCTTCTCCATCTGCTGCTTCATGGCGCAGTAGAGCATGAAGAGGGGCTCGCCGGCGCACTCCTGCAGAACGGGAGAGAGGACACGCCCGTCGGCAAGGGGAGAACGCCAGAACCGCGGTTTCAGGGGAACGGACCCGCCACTCACCGACCCCGCGCCAGACAAAGCTGAAGGACGTCTACCCAGGCACGACGCAGGACGTCTCTAAAAAAACCCACCAATGTCAAACGGCGGATACAGTCTCTCTCGAACGGCCCCGGAGGTGAAAGCCGGCGTGACAACGGCTCCGTAATTCTATCGATGACTGCTCACGACGCTGGAGATTTTCGAACAAAACAAAAACCCAATCTGAAACGCGTTTAGCTGAGCGCGCTCCGCTCCGAGCCGCGATGTGATTTGCGGCGTTGTCGGAGCGTAACCCCCTCTCTCCGCGGGGGCCGGTCGTTATCACGCGCGGCATTCCGGGGCCTTCCGCGTCTCCCGAAGGCGGAGCTGATGATGCAGTCGCCGCGACGGCGTTCGGTGCCCGCTCGCAGACCGCGCGGCTCGCCCCACTCAGAGTCGCGTTTAAAAAAAAGGCTCTTAAAAAGGCAAACAGTTTAGAATGCGCGGCCCGGCCTCCTGGCTTTGGGGAGCGAGACCGGCGACTGACGGAGGAGTTAATGGAAGGTTAATGACTCCCAGTAAAAAAAGTGCTCGAAAAGCACTCGAGTGCATGAAATGTCAGCGTGTCAACAAGGCAGTGAGAGACAGGAGAGCTAGGACTGAGCTCTCGGTTTTACGCACACACACACACACACACACACACACACACAATCAGGCATGCACGCACGCACACATACAGACAGACACGCACACATGCACGCACACACATACACGCACAATCTCTCTCTCTCACGCACGCGCACACACATACAGACAGACACACACACACGCAGGCACGCACGCACACGCACACACACATGCACACACACGCACGCAGGCGCACACACACATACAGACACACACACACACGCAGGCACGCACGCACACACACACAGACAGACACGCACACACATACACGCACACACACAATCTCTCTCTCTCACGCATACGTACACACGCATAAAAGCATACACACACACAGCCACACACGCATAAACACACACGCATATGCAAACGCTGCCACTCTCTGGAACACACACCGCCTCCCACACAGTCAGAGAAAGTGAACCATCTGACATTTATAACCCTCTGCAGTAATCCAGAGGCTCGCCATCAGAAGTGACGGAGCGCTGGCAGTTTGGAGAAGGAGCTTCCGTCCCACTCCACTCGCGCGTGACCCCGGGCCCTTGCGGCGGGAAGGTGAAGACTACAAGCGCTTCCTGGCCCCGGGTAACCCTCCCCAACACCGCCATATGCCGCCCGCGACGCGCTAGCATCTGCGCTAATTAAGCAGACAGCTGCTAACGAGCGGGAACGCGCGTACATCACTCCCGGAGACCCCGCGTTCGCACGCCTGTCTTCGGGAATCGCCTCTGATTCCGGATTCTAGCTTCACTGCGGCGTGCTCGGAGCCAGCGTTCGCCGGCGAGAGAGGGGGAGGGAGGGCGGGAAATGGGCGACTGACACCCACAAGTCCACTGGCTTTTTGGGCCTGCGGGCGTGGCTGCTGCTGCAAAAACAATCCTGGGACCGGTCGCGCCTGCGCGAGCTGACGGCGGCGTAATGCTAATCCTTAGGCTAGCGCTGCTGGTTTAGTCATTCGCTCCCCATCATTTTCCACATTATACAAAAGGCTCTTGGAACACATCAAAAAGCAAATTCTAATAAGGTTTAATTAGCGCTAAACTGATATCCAGAGGGCTGGGGGCGGGAAGCCAAAATAAAAAATAAAAAAACAAGAAGATAAAAATGTAAACTGAGGCTTTGGGACTGGCTTCTGTTCCTCAGTGGCGGTTCTGTTAAAACTGGAGGGGGGTGGCGATCGCAAAGCGGACAGGAGGGCCAGCAAGAGTGAGAAAACAAATACACCTGCACTCCGCACCTTTACGCTACTGTTGCTCTTACTCTTCGTAAGAACAGAAGGAAACTCGGAAAATGTGCCAAAGGTAACAAAATAAAAGCAAGGAAAAGAAAGAGAAAGTGCAGGTGAAAAGCACCCCCGGTGAGCCAGCACACGGTGCAGAGCGCCTCTCTGCTCCCCGTCCTCTTCTCTCCAGCTGACAGCAATCTGTTTACCGCGCCGTCTCTCAAGTTCTGCACGGCCTCGCCACCAGCGCCCCCCCCCCCCTCCCCCCGTCTCTTGACAATCAAACCGAGAATTTGGAAAGTATTCTCTTGGAGCATTCTCCGCCCCCCCACCACAAGCCTGGCAATCGATGCGGGGAGTTTTTCTGTCGTCCCCAATTGAAACAATCCCCACCTATGCACGTACGGAGATAGTTTTTTAACGAAGGCGATTCCTACAGGGGGCGGGGATAACGGCTGGAATCCCAAGCTGCCCAATCGCGTTCCCCCGAGAGACAGCGTCCACCCAATGCCGACAAAGAAAAACACCGGAGCGCCTCCGCGCGAGCGTGAGCTGGCGAGCCTCGGTACGGACGCGGGGGGCCGGGTGAATTCAGAGGGACGCTTCGGCTCACAGCTCCCGCCCGTCAGGCGTCTGAGTGGAGACGCTGGAGACCGGAGAGCTTTGGGAAGGCGCCGGCGGAGGCGCCGGCGAGGGGCCGACTTATCTGGCCCCGGCGGCTGGGACAGGAAGCCGCTAAACCGGCGTTAGCCAGCGCGCTCATCCTCGGCCGATAGCGAGCCCTGCGCAAAGAAACCCCGCTTCTCCCTGCAGGAGGCGGGGCCTGGTGCGGCTGGGACTTTACCTTCAGGAACTTGTAGAGCAGGAAGGTGAACCAGTTCGTCAGCATTTTCTCGGCGACAGACTCCGTCCTGGTGAAAAAGGGAAAGAGAGAGGAACACGTGAGCATCGCTCTCGACGTTCAGTGTGCTGAAGCTAATCCTGCTGAAAATGCAGTAGAGCTGTGCTCCAGCCCCGGCTTGTGTATAAAAGCGCCTTCCCTGTGTCTTCGGTGGAATGAAACGCCGCGTACAATGCAGCAGAAATGAAAGGAGGAAGAGGGAGAGAGAACAAACGGCAAGCGGGAGCGCCTGCTGAATACCCTCCGCAGTTTTGCAGCCGATCCGTTTCACACGGGCAAAAACGAAAAACGAGCTCGCAAAACAGACAAAGACAAATCAGCGGCCGTCCCTAAAACCTGGCAATTAGCCGCATTAAGCAGCTGCGCACATTCATCTTAAACACGGGACACGCAGATGACCCCCAAAATCATTAAAATACTTCAATTAACAGACTTTAGAACTCCTAATTTGTTAAAGAGACCATGGGAGAAATTAGAAACACTCTTACACCCCCCCCCCCACCACCACCACAACCCCCCCTCCCCCCATCCTCAAACAGAGTCAGACTCTTAACTCAGCTAAAGTATATTCATGGGCAGGGACCTGGACTCAGGTTTTTTACATTTTTGGCAGAGAAAGAGATGAAAGGTTTGCAGCAGAAATCAGTGAGCTGCAGGAGCAGGCTCCAGGTACAGTGGCCCTGACCACTCCCATGCATTTGATTTCTTTGATCGAATTCGGCTCGCCGGCACAGCTCAGCGACCGTAATAGAGTCGCTGGGGAAACGCACCTGGCCGTCGGCCCGCCTGGGCCGCCCTGACCTGGCTGCACCAAAACTCAAAACTACTTTGGTAGCACAAGTTCCTCACCACCGCCTTCATAATGGAATGCCAGGGCTGCTTAGCCCTGTTCCTGGAGATCTACCGTCCTGTAGGTTTCCACTCCAACCCTAACAAAGCTCACCTCACTCAACAGCTAGATATCTCATTGAGCTGCTAATGACTAGAATCAGGTGTGCCAAATTAGTGTTGAAATGAAAATCTACAGGATGGTAGATCTCCAGGAACACCCTTGGTTAGCCTTGACTGAGCATGTGCGTACGACCGACGTTCCTCGAGCAAAGGTCCACGTACGCGTTTCCTGACAGAACGCCGCGCGTTCTTTATTTTACAGCACACCGTGCAGGTACACACCTAACAGATTCAAGTGAAGATTTGGCTGATATAATTCCTCGATCCTGAAAACAAGCTTTACGCGTTTCTCCAAGGCTCTGAAGCCCGCTGTCGGTTCCGTTTCAGGGAGATCCGTAAGCAGCGATAAGACTAAACGCAATAAAGAGAACACGGATAAGACGCACTCGTAGGCATCTTCGGAGAATTCTCCAGCTGCGCCTACATTCACATCAGCTAAAGGGCTCAGTCAATTTGATTCTGTGGAATCAGAGGCAGCGCGCTATGCATTTAAATGCCTTCCATTTCCTTATCGTAATCATTATTTACAATTCATTTACATCTGTGAGAAGATACATTAGGGAGAGAGTTGGACTCAACAACAGGCCTTCATGAATATTTAAGATCTGTGGATATTTAACAGGCGGAAGCTAGTCAGTACAGACGCTACATAAAAAGAAAATGCTGAAGTGAAGATTTACTGATGTGCACCCCACCAGGTAACGAGATTGACCGTCTCTTTCCAAAACTCAAAACGTCCGAATCTGACTGCAGTCTGCTTGCCGCAGTCAGTACAATCATCAATCAATCCTCCACTTTCCACTCCCCTCAATTTTATAATGTTAAACTACTGTCAAAGTAGTTAAGATTAAACAAGTGAACTACAGTGCAAATGAAACTGGCAAATGTAAAATGCTGACAGTCAATAACGCTGTCTCTGTTCACAGTTGCTCTCTCTCTGTGAGTCTCCACAGGGAGAGTGTGTGTTCAGGGGTGTAATCCTCAGTGACAGTGACATGAGGAGGTCAGGACATTAGAGGGAAGATGAACTCAAGAAGGAAGACCAGGGCTGTCTTCACTCCTCACGCACATACATGAACACAGACAGACAGACCTGCGCAGCAGCAGCTTGGGGTGGTTCTTGCTCTCCAGGTTCTTGTCGATGAGGTCGGAGAGCAGCTGCTTGAGCACGCCGGTGGCGTACTCCATCTCCCCCTGCAGCGCGGTCATGATGAGCGAGGCCACGTTGCCGCGGTCGCGCATGGAGAAGGAGCGCTGCGCCTCCAGCGTGCGGATGAACGTCAGCAGGAAGTGCTTCTTGTTCAGCAGCTGCCCGAACAGCGTCAGCGCCTTCTCCACATTGGCCTGCACCTGGGAGGGGGGGGCGGGGTATAGAGAGAGCGTCAGCGAATAGGGGGGCCCGGAGCGGAAAACCCGGCCCGGCGGAGCGCGGGATGAGAAAAAAAGAAAAGAAAAAGAAAAAACGAGAGAAGCAGTGGAGCGGGAAAGCGCTGGGGAGAGGTGAACGGAGGCGATTCGCTTGGGCGATCGAGCCTCGGCACCGCGGCGAGCTCGGCGGAAAGCCGATGAGAATTCAGCGGGAAACGCACGTCTGTGACTCCAGCGTCGCCGTGCGCAGCGGCTGAGCCAGTCGCTGCGCTCTCCGTCTGATAGGTTAGGAGCTCTCGAACGCTCCGGCGTTCATGAAATAAACATTTAAACGGTCTTTTTATGAACTGCAGCATCCCTACAGATTCAGAACATATTCTACACCGCTGTGCTGTGTTGCTGCAGATGGGTGTACGCGCAGTGCGGTGTGATGCATGTGTGTGTGAGTATGCAATGCTGTGTGTTGTGACTGCAATGCTGTGTGTTGTGAGTATGCAATGCTGTGTGTTGTGACTGCGCAATGCTGTGTTGTGACTGCAATGCTGTGTGTTGTGACTGCAATGCTGTGTGTTGTGACTGCAATGCTGTGTGTTGTGACTGCAATGCTGTGTGTTGTGAGTACACAATGCTGTGTGTTGTGACTGCAGAGCTGAGTGTTGTGACTGCAGAGCTGAGTGTTGTGACTGCAGAGCTGAGTGTTGTGACTGCAGTGCTGTGTGTTGTGACTGCGCAGAACTGTGCATTGTGACCGCAGCCCGACCGTGCGCTCCAGCGGTGCTGTGACCGTCCTGTGCCTCGGTGCGGGCCCATGACCGTGAGTGATGTACTGACCCGTACCTCCATCTCCTTGAGTACAGGGTGGTCCTCGATGCCGGGGAACAGCACCCTCATGGCGTAGGTCCTGTAGTCCAGGAAGGGGATGCCGGCTCCGTCCAGCTCCTGGGTCAGCTCGTGGATATCCGTCTGCAGCTCGGCAAACGCTGTCGAACGAGAGACACCGAAAACTTTAACTCCACCCGCATCGGGAGAAACAGCGTCGCCACCTTCCTTCAAATACCAACAACAATCAGCCATATTCAATTAAACATGCAATCGAAGCCATTCCCAATTAAAACTACATGTATGCTAGCAACCCGCCACTGAGCCAGTGAGCAGTGTGGTCTGAAATGTACCGTGCGGTAGCATGTTTAATAGCTACACGAGCAGCGTCGCCCTGAAGCCGTCAAACAAGGACGGCTCGGCGTTAGCGCTCAAACTACGCGTTATCAGAGCCGTGAAGCCCTCACAGTCGCTCACAAAAATGTTTTCACTCTGTAATTATTACTCCGAATTTATTTATTTGCTTAGCAGGCGACCTTATTCCGGGCAACTTACGGCTGCATATTTAATGAAGCAATTAAGTTCAGTGCCTTTGCTCGAGGCTACAGTGGCTTGGGCCCAAATGAAAACTGACCCCGGAACGCTCTGGCAACCAGCGCCATCCTTTAACCGCTAAGCCACACCGCCGCCATTCTGAGGCCCGCTCGCGGTGACGGTCAGAGAAGGAAAGCGAGCCGCACCGGCTCGGCGGCAGGCAACGGCGCTCTCCCGCTCCCCACGACCAACGGAGACTCGCGGAAGTCCGTCGACGAGACAGGAAGTCCATCACACAAAGAGAAAACCGAGCGGACAGGGCGACCGTTAAGGGCAAGGCTATTTCAAAAAAAGCCGGTTCACATTCAATCTCATGAGACGGCAGACGGGTGAAACGGCGGTCCTGACGGGAGGGTACGGAGAGCCCTGCTCCCATGATTCCCCTGGAGGCTCGTTTCCCCCCACGCTGCACCGCAGAAGGTGGCGGGCGTAGAGTGAGGCGCCAGTGATGGACGGCTGCCTCACCCCTGCAGTGCGGGGGGGCCTATCCTCTCTAACGAGAACGCTCGACGCGGCCTGGGGTCCGCCACACGCCAAGCAGCCTCGCTAAGCGTCGCGATGGACGAATTCCTTCCCTGGTCTCAGTCCTGGCAGCCAGGCTGGAGCGAACGCATTCTCCACTTCGGTTACCGCCAACGCCGCCGCACCCGCCGCTCGTTTGAAAAGCAAGTAGAAGCCCTCGCCGTATGACATCACGATTACCATACATTTCACAAAGCGTTTATATCTTTGTGCGTTTCAAGCCTTCACAGTTCCCATTCAACTCCACGCCCCCCGGATAAGAACATCTGCCATGAAAGTATGCAAATAAGTCCATTTTAAAAATAAATACATGTGAAGCGTTTAAACGCATGGCTCTGGGTTCACTCCTCTCTCCTGCTCCAGCTCTCTCGGCTCCATCCCTCCGTCCGTCCCCCGCTCAGGTGACAGACCGCACTGTCGGGCCAGACCGGAAAGGTCGCGACCCCTTGGACGGACAGGCCCAGATAATGGCCAATTACTCTCCGTGCCCCTGACGGCTGGCAGGCACACAGACTGCTGACAAACTTGGGCGGGGAAGGGCTGGCACAACAAACCCGCCCCCGCACTGACCTGCCAGCCCGCCGGTGGTAAGGGGGGGGGGCGGACCGTAACAGACGGGGAAGAGCGGGGTCTGGATTGGGATTCTCGGCCTGTCTGGACGCCAGGGAGAACGATGATCAGCGCCGCGATCAGAATGCCTAAGAGTGCGTGAAAAGGCCTGGCCTGGCCTGCTCCCCCCCCCCCCCCACCACCTACCGACACCACCACCACCACCCCCACCCCCAACACACCCACAGCAAACACCTGGCAGGACAATGGGAGGTGTGAACATCTCGCTGCAAAAGCAAAGGAAGCAGATCCAGACCAAAGGGACTGCCTCCTGGAAGGGGTGGGGGTGCATTTATCTCACTATGAGAGTGAGAGAGAGAGACATAGAGAGAGAGAGCAAGAGAGAGAGAAAGAGAGAGAGTGAGAGGGGGACAGTGAAAGCGTGAGAGAGAGAGTGAGAGAGAGAGAGACAGATAACGAGAGTGAGAGAGAGAGAAATAGGGAAGGAGAGAGAGAAAGAGAGAGAGAGGGTGACAGACAGGAAGAAGAGACAGACAGACTGGAGGACGAGCGAGAGAGACTTGTGGGGAGCACGGGCGGAAGGAGACACAGGCACTGAGAAAGACTGGAGGCGGGGTTTTGGGGCGCCCCACCGGAGGAGTGCCGCAGCGAGGGAGGACAGAGGAGGAGCGGGCAGGGAGGTGCCGCGGGTGAGAGAGAGAGGGGAGGCGGCCGGCCGCCCTACCTTCCTTGCACTCCAGCGCGACCCGGGACTCCAGGTTGTCCATCTGCAGCTGCAGCCGCTTGAGGGTCCGGTCCGCGTCGCGCGACTTGCGCTTGTAGGCGATCAGCACGGCGATGATGACCAGCAGCAGCAAGCCGCCGCCGCCGCCGATCCCGATGATGGCGGGAAGGGTCAGCAGGCTGTCCGAGTAGATCTGCAGGGTGCCGGGGGAGTACTCGAACCCGCCCGCCCGAATCTGAAACACACACACACACACAGACAGACGGGCATAAACACACACACGAACGCACAGAACAGCACTCCATCAACCTGTGACACTTTATCACCAAGCACTCGTGTTCAGCTGTAGCGTCTCTATAGCACATCATCAGACAACAAGGAGCAAAAAATGATAAATGACAGTAACAACAAGTATCCAAAAACGCACACGTTTACCTAAACCAGCGGTTCTCCAGGGGACCCCTGCGTATGCCGCTTTCTGTTCCAACCACAATCCCAATCCCAGGATTTTAACAACCTGTTAATTGTTGACTTACAAATACACTTTTCGTGTTTTATTTACCCTCTTGTGCTGAATGAAGTCAGAAATAGATACAGATGCTATGAAGAATAAAAGTCCCATGTTCACACTGTCCTATATAGTAAAAGATGAACTGAGAGGAAAAAGAGGTGAATTGGTGCGTGTGGATGCATGGCCACTAAAACTAATCATTCGGTAGATAATGAAGAATTCAAAGACAAAGCAAATGATAACAAGACAAACTTGCATTGTGTTAACAAGTTTAAGGAAAGAAATGATGAAAGAACTTGGGAGAGATTGGTTGGAAGGAAAGCAAACGTACACAGATGACCCATCTTGAGAACCGATGACCTAGAAAATGAAAAGCTAGCTCAATCGAGGGCACCAACGAAACATTCCTGTGTACTTCAGCAGGCCGCTACATTGGTGGCCAGCCAGCACCTTCTGGGCTCTCAAAAACAGGTGCAATAGGTGGACATCAGTTCATTTTGTGCGGAGGTTCTCGGTCACAAGAGTGGTGCACTGCATGGTACGGGCGAGTCACGGGAGTCCCGCTGTGGGGTACGGGCGAGTCACGCTGTGGGGTACGGGCGAGTCGCGTGCGGCTCTGTGGGCCCCCGCGTCCCTGTCAACGCTCTCCAACAGAGAGAGAGAGAGAGCGTCCGCTGGGAAAGCCCATCTTTCTGAACCCAGAATCAAAACAGCTTTCCCAGAATTCTTGGCGAGCATGGGCTGGGGCTGGGGGGGTGCAGCTGTCCACGTATGGGGTCAGTGTGCCTGTGCTGGGACTGGGAGTGGGGGAGAAGGGGGGGGGGAACCCGGCCAAGCTCAGCCCTTTTGTAGGTCACTCTGCGCAGGCATGGGACCAGACAGCTGTGGCCTTCTCCAGGGCCCGCCTAGCGCAATCAGAGCAGCCGGCTCGGGACTGGAAGAGACAGCTCTATTTTTACCGCCGTCCACAGTCCAACGACCGCACCGACCGCGCTTTATAAAAATAATGTTTTTTTCCCCCCTCCCTCATCTTCTCATCGTCCGCGCATCGCCTCGGCTTCGCTAAGCCACTCGAACCTCGGAGCGCGAGCTGCTTTTCGCCGCTGGGTAAAAATGAAATGAAATTACGCCGGTCCCTGCGGACACAGGAACACAGAGTTGTGTTTCGGGTCTGTTAGGAGCTCTCTGCACGACGCGGCGCGAGCTACAGCAAACCAGGAAGTCCTGCGGGAATGGGCACGCGCGCTCGCGTGTGTGTGTGTGTGCATGCTCGCGTGTGCGTGTGCGGGTGTGCTGCATGTGTGTGGCTGCGTGCGTGTGCGTGCGTGTGCGCGTGTGCGTGCGTGTGCTTGTGTGTGTGTGTGTGTGCTCGTGTGTGTGCATGCGTGTGTGTGTGTGTGTGCATGTGCGTGTGCGTGTGCGCGCGAGGGTGAGGAAGGGAAGCTATCAAGCGGGATTACGAGCAGCCAGAGAGAAGGGAAGTAAATGGAGGATGTCAGACTCATTTCCAGGAGGGCCGGGGTGACGCTGGACTGCAAACAATTCCACTGGCTTAACGGGTCCAAGGTGACATAAACACAAACGAAGCGCTGCAGATTAACTCTGGGTGAAGAGCGGCGGTGTACACACAAACGTCCCAGCGCGGAGCAGTGCGAGCGGGGCGGGACTGAGGCGGTTTCCACGGCGCGTGGATCACAACGGAGAGCGGGGCCCGGGCGGCGGCGGCGGGCGGAGGTACGCACCGTGACTTTGTGGTGCCCGGTCAGGTTGGGCCACTCGCACAGCAGCTGCGCCTCGGAGAGCGTCAGCACGCAGGGCGTCTCCCCGATCAGCACCGTGTAGTTGAGCCGCGAGTTCCCGGGGGCCGAGGGGATCAGGTTCCGGCCCTGCGAGGGGAGAGAAGCGAGCGTCCGTTCACACCCGCGTGCCTCCATTCAGACAGACAAAGCACAGATCTGAACCACAACAGAATACTCCAGTTACCCATTAATTACCTATAGCACCCGTGAAACTTTAATCACTCAGTGCATTAGTCAGATCAAATGAGCTCATTAAATTAGCACCGGGCACTTACTGCTGATCATCATACATGCATTTCAACATTTTTCAATATCGATTATGACTCTTTCAAAGTGGCAACAGTAGACAACCCCAAGACAGGAGGGGACGCTGAGACGACAACGACCAGCTGCCCCACTTCCTGAAACAGCGGCACAGACGCGCGCTGGATTCACAGGTAGGCGCAGCGGCGCTGCCGCGTCCCCCTGCCAGCCGCGCTGTGAGGCGCTGGGCCCGGAGGGCGCTTCACGCGCCGATTCGTTCCGGTATCATTTCGCTCCGCTGCTAGGAGGCACCAATCCATCTGGTGACCGAGGGATCCAATTAGGTGGGTAAATACCCTCTAAGAACACACATCTTAATTTCAAACGGGTTACATTTTACATTACCCAGGAGGATCGGCCATGAAAAATTAATTGCATGAAAAATTTAATGCACGGCTAATGTATCCGAGATTACATCGCGGGGATTGCATTTTCTTGTTCTTATTTTTCCCGCTAATGTGCAGGTTTTGCTAACAGAGCAGCGGCTGCAGTAATCAAAGGTTTCATTACAGAGTTTTCATTTAATGGTAAAGTAATGGTAGTCATGCTTCTTTTTCCCATTTTTTAAATAAGCTCAAAGCAAAAAAAGCTTTTTTTCCCCACTGTAAAATATGCAGATTTTTCTTTTTTTCTATAGCTTTGAAGTTCAAGGAGAAATGGATAAGGGAGAACTGGATCAAGTGTAAAATATTTAATAGAGCCAATCAAAGGTTTAAAAAAATGCTCCTTGAGGAAAAAAATAAATAAAGCGCTCAACACTTTTCTGATCTTAATTGGCACAGAAGGGCGGAGGGTGCATTCAGTGCAGCTCACAGGTCACATTATAGTGGAACTGAAGGTGTCCTATGCTACCAGTGCTAAGTATGGCGGTCAATGCACCTAGTGCAAATATAAAGGAAACAAACTATGGTGAAGAGGAAAAAAAGAGCAGGACTCAATACCATTGCAAAATTGTCGATGCAGGCAGCCATTTTGTCTGGTGGGGTACAAGCACATACGCACAAAGTGCTAAATCCGGTCTCATTACTTAATATCTAGGAATAACCACGGTGGGGAGGGCAGGACCCACTCGTCCTTGTGAGGGAGCAGAACGAGCCAAGTGCGGACGCATCTCTCTCTGAAGCTTGCCTCTCACCTTGAGGATGAGCGGGGAGCTGGGTTTGAGCTCCAGGATGCCCGTGGGGCTCAGGGGTTCGAAGACGGGGTCCGGGTAATAGCTGAAGGTCTCGTTGACCACCAGCAGAGACTGGACGTTGTCCATGACGAAGCCGATCTCGTCCGGGGCGCTGCCCACCTCCGAGAAGCCCTTCTCAGAGCCGGCCACGGAGGGCGCCATGCACACCATCATGGTGTTGTTGTAGACCGTGCAGTTCTGAGGAGGGCCAAGCGTCCACAGTGAAAATGGGAACAGGGCAGACATGTTGGCACACAGAATCCAGAGAGGAGCTCAACCAATCACAGAGGGCACCTGATAACAACAAATATAACAACGCCAATCGTAACTGGTGGACAGCTTCTGGCCATGCTACCCACACAGGTTCAGGGATCCCAGAAGCAGTGCCACCAAGGAGCATCCACCAATCACCATCAAGCTGTGAATGGCGATGACATGTCTGTTCTATCCCTATCTGAACATAACATAGCATAACATAATGAGGAGAACAGGCCATTCAGCCCAACAATGCTCGCCACTCTCCTGACTAAATTAGATTTTATTATCTCTGACACCATACAGACTGACTAAGACACTAAAGTGCTGAATAAACATTTTTGCCATGTGTGGATATGCGAGTCCAATCTGGTCCAGGAAATAAAAAAGCCTATGCACGTCACTTCTTCTAGCACACTACCAACTGTATAGAATATCATTAGTCACAGCCTGACATCTCTTAAAATCCAAATAAAAAGCAGGCACTTTTTGAGGCAGCGTAAAAGGATTGCAGTATTCATCATTGGCACAACGTGTGGATACAAATGCAAAAAAATAGCCAAAACAAACCTGACATTGAGAAGAACGCAAATAAAATCTCCCAGTTCCAAGACTAATGTCTCATTTCAGGTGTAAATCTGAGAAAGGTTATGCAGGCCCTGTGGTAGTGGGTAGGGGGAGCTTTGCTAGCTTTGGTTCATTGCTGGTTGACATTTCAAAGGTTAAACTGCCAGTCCAAGACAGACAGACACAAACAAGCCCAGGGACTTGGTGACTTTGACTAACAGACCAACTCACAACAGTCCCCATAAGGTGGGTAATAACCTGACTGTTACTGCAGTATTCTGTAGCAGTCCCTGTAAGGTGGGGAATAACCTGACTGTTACTGCAGTATTCTGTAGCTGTCCCTGTAAGGTGGGGAATAACCTGACTGTTACTGCAGTATTCTGTAGCAGTCCCTGTAAGGTGGGGAATAACCTGACTGATACTGCAGTATTCTGTAGCAGTCCCTGTAAGGTGGGGAGTAACCTGACTGTTACTGCAGTATTCTGTAGCTGTCCCTGTAAGGTGGGTACTAACCTGACTGATACTACAGTATTCTGCAGCTGTCCCTGTAAGGTGGGGAGTAACCTGACTGTTACTGCAGTATTCTGTAGCAGTCCCTGTAAGGTGGGGAATAAATACAGCGATACTCACGTGGAGGGACTTCACAGACCCATATTTGGCCTGCATCTTGGGCTCCTTGATGGTAGCAAGGTTGGTGCCGCTGATGGTCAGGGGGGTCCCGCCACTGCAGAGGAAGGAGGAGTCGGGTCAGTGAGTGAGCTAATGCAGAAACACAGGGGTGTGACATCACCACAAAGGCACAGAAGGCCCATCTACAATCAATACGCAAAACGCACCCAACATCCACTGTGAGATACCATCCACGCAACGACTCAAAATGCCTCCATAACAACACACCGGGTGCACACAAATCTACAGCAGCTGACTGGGACAAATGGGGACAGGCCAAATGTTCACATTCCAAACAAGCCCTTCCAGAAGAGCCTTCAGAACAGCAAAGTTAGTAAAAAAACAGTCATAAATAAAACAGATAAAACACGACTTCAGCTTCGATTCCAGCTCAAACGCGACGCGTCCGCTCGGCTCCGCGTCCGATTGGCCGCGCTCCGAGCCGCGTTTGACACCGGCCCGTTTCAGGGGCTCCGTGGCCGTTAGCGTTATTTATGCTGAGCTCCAGCCCCCCCCCCTCCCCCCCCCCTCCCCTTTCCTCAGGGGGCCCCTTTTTTAGCTCAGGTAACGCTCCGGAGAATAACCAACAGGATTTTCAAAATGGATTTTCCTCCATAAAAATTGCGACGACTATCTGCATGGATCTCTCTCCCCGACTGCATCAACACGGGCCCCCCGGGGGGATTTCAGAGTGGCTGCGCCGCCGCGGCTTCCACCTTTATTTATACGCGCGTGTGTTTTATTTGTCGAGCGCGGCGGCTAAATAAAGCACTCTGAAGGGCACGGGCGTGTGCTGTGAAACATCGGTCTTCGGGGACCGCTGGGGCACAGTCTGGATTTTACGGGGCCTTTTCGACCGGTGACTCAATGAGACCCCGTGACCCCGTGATCCCAACAAAGGCTCTCAGGCCCGTAAGTGCGCTGAACAGTCAAGGCCTCCCAAAGCTTTACTGGCTGATTAGACCTCCTTCCTCTCGCTCACGTGCCGGAGTGCAGTACCCGCAGGCCCGGGAGCGCGGAACGAGGCGTCCTCTGCGAGAGCGCGGAGCGGGGGAGGGGACGCGCGCACGCACGCTTCTGTCAGGCTCCTGCGGTGAACGATGAGGAGTGAAATTGGGCTCTGGGCGACTCCAGCCGCAGCGCAGTGATGTCACACACCCGTCAGCTTAACGAGCGACTGTCGCACTGACAGTCCCGATTCGCAGCGAAGCTGCGGCTAACGTCCTGTGTCTTTCTGAGGAGAAACCTTGGGGGGGGGGAAGCCGCCCGGGGCTGTAATTTCATGCATTATCCATTACTTCCCACCATTACCTGGGAAAACCTCATGCGTGGAAATGTGATGGAGCGCCCGGAGTGCGCACGCAGCCCGGAGTGGAGCGCGTTCCCCGATTTAAAGCCGACAGGCGCGGCAATCGCGGCACGGCTCTCGGGGAGCGGGATCCGTCAAGACGAGGGGATGCGTCTTTCCGACGGCTCGAGGTAATGGCGGTGTCTCTTAGCCGCGAGCCTCTGCCCCCCACTGCCGGCGCCGGTAACTAACAGAGGCTCCAGCTGCGCGGCGGCGGCGGCGGACCCAGGGAGCTCTTCCGGAAGAACATCCGGGGCTCGGGCTTCTTCAGCGCCTGCCAGACGGGGCCCCCGCGTATCTGGGGCGAGCGAGAGGGGCGCGCCTGGGGAAGGGCCGCTCGCCCGGGCCCCTCTGATACACCGCCTTTCCCGCCGGGGTCGGCCAGAGAGCGACCCAGCGGCGATCGGCGCGGCAGATGGGGAGAGAGAGCGAGGCGCCACAGCTGTGCTTCAGGCAGGGCCCACAGGCCTCTGGGATTTCACTCGCCTCCCCCACCCCCCCCCCCATCCTGACAACGCCATGAAGAGCGTGAGCTCAGAGACTGGAGAGAAAGGGCAAGGGAGAGGGGAGAGGAATGGGAAGGAGCGCGGCCCTTTTGATAAAACTGTGCACGACGCCGTCTTCTTCCCCACACACACACACACACACACGACAACACACACCACACCACACACACACACACACACACACACACACACACACACACACACACACACTCACACACACACACACACACACACACACACACACACACGCGAGGCTGTGCGTTTGCCCGTGCGTTGAGGCGCACGCACGACCCCTCGAGCCCTCTTCTCTCGCTCGTCCCGTCCGGCGTCGCTTGAGCCTGACCGCCCGTCGCTCCGAGTGCGTCCCCCCCCCCCACCCCACTCGTCCTCCGCGCGAGGGCCACTCGACCCCTGGCCCCCGGCTCTCCAGGGCCGCCGAGGGGGGGGGGGGTCCAGCCTCTCTTTGCGCTCTCGAGACCCGGCGGGGAGGCGGCTCAATCGAGACAATGAGCGTTTGAGTGGAGAGCTTGAGTGCCTGGCCAGACGTCAGGGCCATCCAGGGCCGGGCTTGAGTACCACCGCAGAACTACCGCCACCACAGCAGGCCTGGCGGGTTTCCTGTCGCACGTACCTCCATCCAGCGCTTACATTGCACTTTGTAACGTTGTAGCTTGTCATGCCTCCTAGTTTGACTTAGCATGGGTTAGCTCAGAGAGTAAAGTTTACTGTGTGAACTGGACTTAATGTGTTCATGGCTATGAATAACTGTTACATAGTGAGTATTGTACCTTATCTGGCCTGTGTTTTGCAGTTGTTCCGATGACCTTCGCTATGCACTTATTGTACGTCACTCTGAATAAAGGCGTCTTCCAAACAAATGTAATGTAATGTAGGTACCTGCCCGCGATCTCCAACCTCATGAGCGGAATCACGCACCACTGTCTGGAGTTTAAGGCGTCTGACTGAGGAATGTGGGGAAAAGCCCAGCACGTGTCCTGTGTTTTCCCAGGTAAAGAGGGTCTGCTGAGGGTCTGCTGAGGGTCTGCTGAGGGTCTGCTGGGGTCTGCTGGGGGTCTGCTGAGGGTCTGCTGGGGGTCTGCTGGGGGTCTGCTGGGGGTCTGCTGGGTCTGCTGGGGGTCTGCTGGGGTCTGCTGGGGGTCTGCTGGGGGTCTGCTGGGGGTCTGCTGAGGGTCTGCTGGGGGTCTGCTGGGGGTCTGCTGGGGGTCTGCTGGGTGTCTGCTGGGTGTCTGCTGGGGGTCTGCTGGGTGTCTGCTGGGGGTCTGCTGGGGGTCTGCTGGGTGTATGGATATTATGGCGTAATCGCCGTGTGTTGAACGCCAGTAAAGGCTCCGGAAAGATCAGTGGGAAAACGAAGCAGAAGGCGCAACAGGGTCGGTTCCCCGCGGCCCGCGTTTAAGATCTCTTCTGTTCGCACGTCAGCCGAAAGCGAGGGCCCGCCGTCACCGCGACCGCCGCCGCCACCACCGCCACCTCGCACCTCCATTCTGCAGCACTTCCTCCCGACGGGCTTCAGAAAACGCGCTCCTGTCACACGCCTCTTCGACACCCCGGCTCTCCGCCGCCGCCGCTCCCTCAACCGGCCGGCCCAGCATGCTCCGGGCCTCCGGGGGCCTCGCCCCGGCTACGCTGCGTGGGGGCGGAGCGGGGGTAATTGGTGTAAAGCGCTATTTTCGGAAAGACAGGGACCCGCGGCGAGAGCGCGAGGTGTTGATTGTCTTTCAGGAGGCACGCGTTTATTTTATTTATTTTTTAAACCCTGAGAGTTTAACGCCGGGGGCGGCGCGAGGGCACGGCGTGAAGTAGCGTCTCCCGCCGCTCACTTCGCCGGTCTTCACGCGCGGGGCGCGTCTGTCTGTCGAAGTACGCCACCGTCAGGGCACCTCTCGAGAGGACTGGGATAGTCTGCGAGCTCACGAGAACACGCCACTGCTACACAAGCCCTCACAGTCACAACCTGACCAATGACACAGCCAAGACGATACGCAAAGACAGCTTCAGTACGCTAAAAAAAGATTAAATGAAATAAAATGTGTCACGCCCCTCTCTTGGATTTCTTGGACGTGGTACCTGTGTATTCTCTCTCTCAATCACAGGTGGAATGCTGGCAGGTGTGTGTGATTGGCTGATTGGCTTCAGGTCTGGGCTCTCCCTTGGTCTCCAGCAGCCATGTTGTTGTTTTCAGTACATTTTGCCATTACACAGTCCATACTGCACTACACTTTACTTTAAGATTCCAATTACACTGAAACCTGTTCTTTTTCTGTTAAATCTCATTATTTTCTTAATAAATACTTTTGTTTAATGTTTGCCCCTGTGTGGTCTCCCTTTTGTTGCATTGCCATGAGCCAGGCAAGTGTAACTACGGACTATGGATCTTTCACAGACTGAATGCAGTTCACAGTGAAAGGAGGGATAGCGCGCCCCAAACGGGCTCCTAGCCTGGCCAGGCATGGGCGGGGTGTTACCTGGCGAT
>NC_057945.1:16588816-16595250 GCF_018555375.3 Anguilla rostrata
GGAGGGAGGGATGCGGGCAGGAGCGTCTCCCGGCAACAGGCAGGGGGGAGGGTCCTGGACAGCGCAGTCCAGGTGGCCCGGGGGGGGGGGGGGCGCGGCGAGGCACAGAGGAGGACGCGGCGGCGCGTTCCCACGGCCGCGCTTTTGGGTGTTGGGGAGGAGGCGCGGGCGTTTGGAGTGTTCAGTAATTCCTTCAGTTGGACGGCATGTGTTCTGTAGGTGTTCAGCAGATCACACTGAGGAAGACCTTTACTTTATATTTCAACAGATTTACATTCAACTGACCAAGATGAGGTAGGGAGGGAGGGAGGCAGGGAAGCTGTAGGAGAGAAGGAAGTGCACAGGCAGGGAGAGAGGTGGAGGTGGGAGGACAGATGGACTACTGAGTCACTTGAGGAAGGAGTGATGAGGAAGGACAGATGGGTGAGACGAAGGAAAAGAAGGAAAAGAGGAGAGGGGTGGGAGGAGAGGTGAGCACTCACTGCTCGGCGCTGATGTACTCGTCCTCGATGGGGTGGCAGAAGACCTTCCCCAGCCGGACTCGGGCCTGGATGTCGCTGAACTGCAGGCCCAGGTTCTCCCCGCTGATGGTGAGCCTGGTCCCGCCCTGCCGCGGCCCCGTCTCAGGAAACAGCTGCAGAGAGAGAGAGAGAGTCACCTCCAACACCTCAGCCACTGAGCCACCCACCATTTACCATAACTGAAACTCTGCAGTCAGAACACTGACTGCATAGAAACTAGATAAACGTAACACACACACACATACACATACACACACACACACACACAGATACACATACACTCATAGTTATTCAAACATACTCAGGCATACACACACAAACAGATACACATACACTCATAGTTATTCAAACATACTCAGGCACACACACACAAACACATTCACTGGAGGCTGGTCCCCAGGCTCATTAATAGGTAGCACACCATCCAATTATTCCATCTTGTTAAATATTGAAAAAAGGCCCTCGTTCAGTGCTTTCACAGGCGCGTGCCCATCACGTGTGTGAGAGCGGTCACGTGTGCGAGAGCGGTCACGTGCGTGAGAGCGGTCAACTGTGTGAGAGCGGTCACGTGTGTGAGAGCGGTCACGCCTGCGAGAGCGGTCAACTGTGTGAGAGCGGTCAACTGTGTGAGAGCGGTCACGTGTGTGAGAGCGGTCAACTGTGTGAGAGCGGTCACGTGTGTGAGAGCGGTCACGCCTGCGAGAGCGGTCAACTGTGTGAGAGCGGTCACGTGTGTGAGAGCGGTCACGTGTGAGAGCGGTCACGTGTGTGAGAGCGGTCACGTGTGTGAGAGCGGTCACGCCTGCGAGAGCGGTCAACTGTGTGAGAGCGGTCACGTGTGAGAGCGGTCAACTGTGTGAGAGCGGTCACATGCGCGAGAGCGGTCACGTGTGTGAGAGCGGTCACGTGTGCGAAGGCGGTCACGTGTGCGAGAGCGGTCACGTGTGTGAGAGCGGTCACGTGTGCGAAGGCGGTCATGTGTGTGAGAGCGGTCACGTGTGTGAGAGCGGTCACGTGTGTGAGAGCGGTCACGTGCGCGAGAGCGGTCACGTGTGTGAGAGCGGTCACGTGCGCGAGAACGGTCACGTGTGTGAGAGCGGTCACGTGTGTGAGAGCGGTCACGTGTGTGAGAGCGGTCACGTGCGTGAGAGCGGTCACGTGCGTGAGAGCGGTCACGTGTGTGAGAGCGGTCACGTGCCACACATCTCCAGGTAGCAGTTTTCAGAGCCAGACTGAGTGGCCGGGCGCGGAGTCTGTCTCCCCGGGGAGAGGAAGAGGAAACCGCAGCCGTACGGTCCTGCTCCCCAGAGCCGATGTGGGGTCCCCGAGCGCCTCATCGATGACACAGCCCACACTTTCCGGGAAGAGGAGTCTGTCCTCTTCCCTCTATTAGGAGCAGCTCCCCCCGCACCCCCTCTTTTCCCCCACGAGCTCCCCGCACGGCTCGGTTGCCGCATAGCCTCCAGCCCGCCGGTCTAAAGCCTCCTAACGCGATCGAACACAGGAAGAAACAGAAAGGCGCTGGCGCAAACAGGGAAAGAGGAAGTACCGCCCTCCGCCTCGGTGTTGGGGGAAAAAGGCTAAAAAGCGGGCCGTGCGCATGCTGAAGCTGAGTCAGGCCACCGTGCCGGCGAGGATGCTCGACACATGGGCATCGAACGGCGTAGAGGCGTGTTTGAGGGCCGATGCTTCGTAGTCCTGTGAATGGGCCAGCATGACCCCCATTTGGGTCACAGGTCATTTATGCCGGAACTGATATATAATAATATACAGAGTCATGTCTTCAACCCACAAATGCCAGGGGCTTAGTAAAGTAAGTGCACTTATGGACAGACAGTCCGGTCATTTCCGCCATGATTACAGTTTGTCGTTGCGGGCGATGTTTTATCTCTAAACGGGGGCTGTTTGCAGACCCACCGCGTCTCTCCACAGCTGTCGCACCCCCCAGATCCGTCACGGCGTTCTGTAATAGTCTGCGTCTCTTTTTAACCCCTCATCACTCTGGAGACACGCGAAAGACCCGGCTCTATATAGGGACTGGTGTCACGACAGAGCGTAGCTCATTGCGTGTGACTTCATTATAATTACATGCGCTCACATTAGCAAGCCGCGTGGAAATCACGCTAAGGTTTGCGGCTGCTTAACGCTGATGGAACAGACGCCTTAAGGAAAGGGCTCATCCCAGACTCAGCTTTCAGGCGTCTGCCGCGGCTTCAGATGCTAACGTAACGTTACAGTAGCTTCAGATGCTAATCTCACAGCAGCTACCGACGCCAACGTCACAGCAACTTCAGACACTAATCTCACAGCGGCTTCAGACACTAAACTCACAGCGGCTTCAGACACTAATCTCACAGCAGTTTCAGACACTAATCTCACAGCCGCTTCAGACACTAATCTCACAGCCGCTTCAGACACTAATGTCACAGCAGCTTCAAATGCTAACGTCACAGCATCTTCAGACACTAATCTCACAGTAGCTTCAGACACTAATCTCACAGCATCTTCAGACACTAATCTCACAGTAGCTTCAGACACTAATCTCACAGCATCTTCAGACACTAATCTCACAGCAGCTTCAGACACTAATCTCACAGCCGCTTCAGACACTAATCTCACTGCAGCTTCAGACACTAATCTCACAGCCGTTTCAGACACTAAACTCACAGCCGCTTCAGACACTAATCTCACAGCCGCTTCAGACACTAATCTCACAGCAGTTTCAGACACTAATGTCACAGCAGCTTCAGACACTAATCTCACAGCAGCTTCAGACACTAATCTCACAGCCGCTTCAGACACTAATCTCACTGCAGCTTCAGACACTAATCTCACAGCCGTTTCAGACACTAATCTCACAGCCGCTTCAGACACTAATCTCACAGCCGCTTCAGACACTAATCTCACAGCAGTTTCAGACACTAATCTCACAGCAGCTTCAGACACTAATCTCACAGCAGCTTCAGACACTAATGTCACAGCAGCTTCAAATGCTAACGTCACAGCAGCTTCAGACACTAATCTCACAGCAGCTTCAGACACTAATCTCACTGCAGCTTCAGACACTAATCTCACAGTAGCTTCAGACACTAATCTCACTGCAGCTTCAGACACTAATCTCACAGTAGCTTCAGACACTAAACTCACAGCGGCTTCAGACACTAATCTCACAGCAGTTTCAGACACTAATGTCACAGCAGCTTCAGACACTAATCTCACAGCAGCTTCAGACACTAATCTCACAGCAGCTTCAGACACTAATCTCACTGCAGCTTCAGACACTAATCTCACAGTAGCTTCAGACACTAATCTCACTGCAGCTTCAGACACTAATCTCACAGTAGCTTCAGACACTAAACTCACAGCGGCTTCAGACACTAATCTCACAGCAGTTTCAGACACTAATGTCACAGCAGCTTCAGACACTAATCTCACAGCAGCTTCAGACACTAATCTCACAGCAGTTTCAGACACTAATGTCACAGCAGCTTCAGACACTAATCTCACAGCATCTTCAGACACTAAACTCACAGCGGCTTCAGACACTAATCTCACAGTAGCTTCAGACACTAATCTCACAGCAGTTTCAGACACTAATCTCACAGTAGCTTCAGACACTAATCTCACAGCAGCTTCAGACACTAATCTCACAGCAGCTTCAAATGCTAACGTCACAGCAGCTTCAGACACTAATCTCACAGCAGCTTCAGACACTAATCTCACAGTAGCTTCAGACACTAAACTCACAGCGGCTTCAGACACTAATCTCACAGTAGCTTCAGACACTAATCTCACAGCATCTTCAGACACTAATCTCACAGCAGCTTCAGACACTAATCTCACAGCAGCTTCAGACACTAATCTCACAGCAGCTTCAGACACTAATCTCACAGCAGCTTCAAATGCTAACGTCACAGCAGCTTCAGACACTAATCTCACAGCAGCTTCAGACACTAATCTCACTGCAGCTTCAGACACTAATCTCACAGCAGCTTCAGACGCTAACGTCACAACAGCTTCAGACACTAATCTCACAGCAACTCCAGACACTAATCTCACAGCAGCTTCAGACGCTAACGTCACAACAGCATAAAAGAACGCTGGGAACAGACGCTAAAGGGGCGTCTGCAGGCTCTTTGTCCAGCACCCACACACAGAATGACCTGCCCCCGCCCCCCCCCTCTCTCTCTCGCTGCTCCAGGGTTCAGCGTTCTGCCGGGCGTTCAGGGCGGCGGATGTGTGATGGCGCGGGCAGCGGCTGCGGCGGTAATGAAAGAGCGGTGATTGGGGGCCGCCGGGCGCCTGCAGCTGGCCGTCACTCGGCGGACATGGGCGGGCCCTGATGAAAAGGAACGGCCGGGGCGGCGAAATTACCCCTAATTATGCGCTGATTGTTGTGAGCGCGCCGCGCATCAGTCACAATATTTGCTTTGTCGTCCCACACCTGTCGCTTTATGAGGGACAATTCCGCCAGACAAATGGCATTATCGCCGCGTGGCGCTCTGCGCCGCCCCCCACAGGTGAGGGAACGCGGCGGAGACGAGGGCGGGGGGGGGGGGGGGGCTCTTACTGCTCTTACTTACGGACATTTTACTGCTCAGAAACGGCAGCAGGGATATCAGTATGGTGGGGGTGTACACACATACAGAACCCCCCCACCCCCCCACCACCACCTTTTGGCTCTGGTACCAGGGCCTTTTCTATGGGTGTGTGTGTGTGTATGTGTGTTTTGTGTGTATGTGCATATGTGTGTTTTTGTGTGTGTGTGTTGTGTGTGTGTGTGTGTGTGTGAATGTGTGTATGTGTTTTGTGTATGTGTGCATATGTGTTTTGTGTGTGTGTTCTGCATGTTTGCATGTGTGTGTGTGCGCGTGTGTATGTGTGCACATGTGTGTGTTTGTGTGTGTTTGCATGTGTGTGTGCGTACGCCTGCGTGTTTGCGTGTGTGTGTATACACACGTTTGTGTGTCTGTGCATTTGATCTCCACGCTCTAGAGTAAGAACTGCAGCTAAACAATACTAGAGGGAGCAGGACCTGGCAGCTAAAGCATTGGCCTTTCACAGAGAGCCGAACCAATGAGGGAAAAGCAAGCGGGCCCTTTTAAATTTGGGTTTTCAGAGGGTTCTCAAACGCGACCGGTGCTCACGACGGAGAGCGAGCGAGAGCAAGTCGAAGCGCGGAGGCCGAGGCAGATTAACCTCCACGGCTCTCTGCCTTCCTTTTCTGACTGAAACGCGTCGGTGGTCTTCAGACCGAAGAATCTGCAGAGCCCGTCCAAACAGCCGCTAACGCACCAACCCACGGCTCTCCCTCCACCCATTACCCCGCCCTCCTAACACCCCGCCGGGGCAGCAACTTGAAATACGCGTCCACGTTCACTTAACGATCGATTTTCAAATTTACAAATCGTTAGGGTTGCGTTCACTTATTTCAAGGTCACCCAGAACAATTCAACAGGCGTTAGAAAAAGAAAACTGCCAACAAAAAAAGAAGAAAAAAAAGTGTTTTATTGTTGTACATTCCTGGCACGTGCCAGAGCCGCCATGACTAAAAGGCTGTTATACAAATGCCCGTGCCTGAAACAATGCTTTTGCTGAGACGCGTTTTCATAGAGCAGCTATGCAACATTTGACCTGTAACATTACCCCAGCACTATTCTCTTCCGTTCCCCTCCCACTGGAGCCAAAATGGCGGCATTAATCAGGACTGTTCTTTTGACTAAAGGCCAGCGAGGAGCAGAGAGCTTACTGCTTTTCCATCTGTCCCCGTCTACCCCTACCGCCCCGGGCTCGACTGCACTCGTAGCTGGAAAAGGGACGAGGCTGGGGTTCTCGGGGACGATGGGGTCCCAGGGTGTCAGGGAAAGGAGGGCGGGGGTTCCCCTCTCTTCTGGCTTTTTGGGTCTCAAACCC